>NC_045168.1:8556721-8559221 GCF_900700415.2 Clupea harengus | reverse complement strand
TGGGCCAATCAGGGGCCACGGGCAGCCAGGGCCACACGTGCGGCTGCCAGCGCTGACGCCAGCCGAGGCCAGCCCAGAGCAAACAACCAATGCAGCACAGCAGCAGCAGGGTCACGGAGCAACAAATATTTGGTCAAGCGCCATCGCTTGGTTATTATGCAGTAAGAGTGTGTGCCTGTGTCTGTGTGAGTGTCTCTCTCTCTTTCTCTCTCTCTCTGTCTCGCTCTCTCTCGTATTTGGGTACTTTTCAAAATAAATCAGAGAATTCAGAGGACATTTTTTTAAGAAATGTTTTAATAAAAAAAATGCACAGGGTTTTTTTTCTTGGAAAGGGTTTCATTCAGAGAGTGAGATGTTACTGTTACTTTTTCATCTCACCTCTTTTTGAAGTATTACCCACAACACAAATTGTTAATGAATTGAACCGATGGGAAAGTTGCATTTGTGAATGAAATTACAACATCATGGTCAGTTAACTGTAGGCATGACAGGGTACTATTTCCACATCAGCAAGAGAACACTTATCAGATGTATGTTAAAGATAGGGTCCACATCAGCAAGAGAACACTTAGCAGATGTATGTTAAAGATAGGGTCCACATCATATTGTGGGAATCGTAACTCCGTCACCATTTAACCGTCTTACCCAGACAAAAGTCACTTCCAGGATGACAAAACAAATTCTGAGATAAAAGATTTCATAAAAGTGTCTTTGAGAACTTTGAAAAGCGTTATATAAATGTGATGTATTATTATATTTTTTTTTATAAAAGGACCGGATGTTAACCTTTGAGCATTACATTCATGCAAACTGCACAACTTTCATTTAGGAACTGAACCAAAGTCACAGGATGTTACTTTATTTGGTTTTGTCCAGCTCTAGACATTTTGGCATCTATTTATGAATTGCTTCAATGAAAAAAATGGACATCGTGATCTATGTAAACTGCACTATATCCCTCTCAAAACATGAAACACACTACTGAGCTTATACTGCTAACTTTTTGAACTTTGAACGTTTAATTATGTTTAGTGCTTAGGATGCTTTGATCAGACCAGAAAGCCTTGTGTGATTGAGGGAGCCTTTTTTTGGTGTTAACAGCTTCACTCGAACCATGACCAAACCTCGGCCAAAACTGAATAGCACAGCAGTCAGAGCCATCCATGCCCCCACAACTTCAGCCTTTTATAGTGGGAGTGTCCCACTAAACAAATGAGTTGGGAGTGGATGCTTTCGCCGGATAATGAGACATGACACATATTTCGGGGGTTAAAAGCCTGTTAACCGCGCTGAGGCAATTACACCATCTTGCTGCTGCTGCCCCGGCTTTGGCTCTCTGAAGACGGAGCGCCAAAAAAACAACACACTAATTTCCAGAGGAAGTTACTCTGGTTGTAATCACGGCCCGTCCCCAGAGGATAAGGCATAGCTCAGCCAGTAGATGTTTTTTTGTGGCACAAGGGCTGGACCAAATGTTGGGATGTTACTCCTTTAGGTTTTTTAAAGGGCCTAAACAATGGCAATGTCAAGAAACCATA
Organism: Clupea harengus; assembly: GCF_900700415.2. Lineage (NCBI taxonomy): Eukaryota > Metazoa > Chordata > Actinopteri > Clupeiformes > Clupeidae > Clupea > Clupea harengus. Next base: position 8,557,683 of record NC_045168.1, on the reverse strand, counting down.
GCTGTAATCTTTTAAATGTTTCACGATCTTTGTCTTTGTCTGTGGACAGTATCTGGTAAGCCCCCAGGGGCAGTTTGTTTTGTGTTTGTTTGAGGTTCGATTAAAAATGCATTGAGACATCCTCAGACATGTACTGTACTCGCATAAATATTTCGTAGCGACAAGCTCATTTAGCCAAGTACCAGGAGTCATTTGAGTTCAACTTGACATCCACACACCATGAAGTCTGACATGCGGATGGTGTCCATTGACTGAGTCCCCCCCCCCCACCCCCTCTGGATTAAACCACGTCACAGTGCCGTCTCACAGACGGTTGCGTTCGGAGACCGTCTCCTTCCGCTATTGCACTTCCTACACTCTCTCACACACCAGCCTTTCTCCCTAAGCTCATTTTCTCTCCTCTCTCCCCCTTCTCCTCTTTTCTGCTCATCTCTCGCTCTCTCTCTTCATCCTCATCGCCAATTAGGACGCTCTCTGCTCATTCTGCCAGGTCTTTTTGAAATCATCTGGGTTGGTATGGATCGATACACTCGCTCTGCCAAGTCCGGTGCCTCTTTCCCACACCAACAGAGAGATAAAGAGACCCCCCTCCCCCAATCCCCCCCCCATCTTAACTCTGCCCTATAAATAATATATGCTGAAATGAGCTGAGCAGCCATTAAATTTGACCTTGGTTAATAATTAATTAGGGGATTTCTCTGCAGTCCACCAGGGAAGCCTCCCTCCTCTTTGGGTGGGCCATGCTTAGGTTTCCGTCCCCTTTCATCTGTGCAGATTAGAATGGGAGAGAGAGATAAAGAGGGACGGAGAGAGAGAGGGAGAGAGAGAGAGAGAGAGAGAGTGAGAGAAAGAGGGACGGAGAGAGTGGGAGAGAGAGAGAGAGAGAGAGAGGGAGAGAGGGAGAGTTATTAATGGGGCTTAATTTCCATGGCTACAGTCCAGTCAGTCAGAAGAGGTGCTTT
>NC_045168.1:8499221-8551721 GCF_900700415.2 Clupea harengus | reverse complement strand
TTTTTAAATATCATCCCGTTTTTTTTGTTTATCGCAGTTTTATAGGCTAAAGTGTCTATCTCGAAACGGTTCTATCATGTCAGGAGGGAGTGCCAGATGTAGACACACTCGGTAAATTATCATGAGATTATGGTTGCCACCATGAGGGCGAACATGTTAAAGGCTGGCCTGATTATTTCCTAATGTCAGCAGTTTCATTAGCAGTGAGGGGGCTCTAATCGTTCACAGTCAGGGACGGGGCGAGCGCGTCCGGGGGCAAACAGGCCAAACATGCCCTTGAATGACATCAAGTTATCACAAATTAAACACAATTACCTCTCCCCACATCAGGAAAATGTACTCCCTGTCGTCGTCTCTGTGTGTGTGTGCATATGCATTTGTGTATGTGTTTGTGCATGTGTCTGTGTTTGAGAGAAAGAGAGAGAGAGTGAGAGAGAGAGAGAGAGAGAGAGAGAGAGAGTGAGAGTGAGAGAGAGAGAGAGAAAGAGAGAAAGAGTGAGAGAAAGAGAGAAAGAGAGAAAGAGTGAGAGAAAGAGAGAAAGAGAGAGAGAGAGTGAGAGAGTGAGAGAGAGAGAGATGACAGGGCTGTGCATGGACCATGCACCAGTAAATCAATATTTCCCCCCTAGCCTAAGACTGATACGATGACTGGAGTTTATGATTTGACATGTTCAGAGTAAATCAAGAAATCATCAAGAAAATCGTATGAATCACTGCCTCATGTCCCCCCCCCAGCACCCCCACCTCTCCTCCCTGTGATAGCCTACTCTCCTGGGGATCCGCGCTTCTCTTTATCTTGGCAGGCCCTTAATGACAGCATAAAAAGAACGGCCTCTAATAGAGGGCTGCTCGGTGCCTTCTGAAGTGCTGCGCTTAGCTGCTTCTGATAATTGATTGGCCAGCCATTCAGCTCGGGAAAGATCCGGAAAGGGATTTTTTCTCTCTCCCATAAGTGCAGCTTCTCCTGGGGGAGAGTGTGGAGGTGGGGTGGGTGGATGAAGATGGAGCCGTGGATGTCTCTGTGAAGCCTTAGAAGATGCTTAAGGCTAAATGGAGTGTGAAAGTGAGGACTAGGTCTGGCTGGTGCTGTGTGTGTGTGTGTGTGTGTGTGTGTGTGTGTGTGTGTGTGTGTGTGTGTGTGTGTGTGTGTGTGTTATTGTGTGTGTGTCAGACCAAAACAGCAAACGCGCAACCATATCCATGAAAACACTTTATTAGCAGAGCACTGTCATTAATGCACCACCTATTTATAATTTATATTTTATAATGTATAATGATCCAAAGCCATCTCATGAATAACATTAAAACTAATATGAACACCAACTGATATAAAAAAACAGCAATAATCAATGTCAAACTCTTTAAAAAGACTCATACAGCCATGTACGTACAGTACATACTGTTCCTTCCCATTTGTAATAGGACACCTTTAACATGCTCTAAATGACAGGAGGACTGTGTGAGACAGGGTGTTACACGTTGAGCACGTCATTTGGGGGAAATGTAAAGGTCAGAGGTGACCACATCAGTGCGACCCCTGGGTGAAAGATGTCACTCGGAGCCCCTGTGGCAACGCAGCCAATCAGAGGCATCAATTAGCACAGCACCATGGTGATCAGACGCTTTTAATGATTCATCTCTATTCACGGCAGGAGGGGTGTGTAGGGAGGGAGGAGGCAGTTGTGGGCTCTCGAGAGCATGTGTAATGTTTTAATTAAAAGGTGCCAAGTTTGCTGTTTGATTTATTTTTTTACATTTGATTTAAATCCGGAGAATCCTTGTGAGCGTGTAGTATCTGGAAACATTGTGAAATAGTGGGGTTTTCCAGAAATGCATTTCAACCGAATTCAGCTCAGAATAAAATGCCCCCTCCAAATAGCTAGTTAATGATTTTAGAGGATGCTATTTCTAGTCAGAGGCCTAGCGGAACTTTGCGTCATCTGTTTACACAAGGTCGGGGACAGCAGCAGTGAAAAGAAGCCAGCATCAGCGTGTGTGTGTGTGTGTGTGTGCGTGTAAGTGCGTGTGTGTGTCAGTGGCGTGCGTGTGTGTCTGTTTGTTTGTGTGTGTGTGTGTGTGTCTGTGTGTGTGTGCGACTGTGCGTGCGTTTGTGTGTCTGTGTGTTTGTGTCTCTGAATATACATTTGATGTGTTTGCATATGTGTCTGTGCACATCTGTTTTTGTATATGCATGCATATTTGTGCATGTGTCTCAGTAGATATATGCATATTTGTGGAGGAGTATGAGCATGTTTGTGTGTGTGTGTGTATGTGTGTATGTGACATATGTCACTGCACAATTATGTGTATGCATGGACACATGTGTGCTCACGCATGTGTACATGTGTGTGTGTGGCGAGCCTGGACAGGTGTGACAGTTGTATTGATTCAGCCAGCCAAGCAGCCAGCAGGTCGAGCAGAGCTGCATGGAGCGGAGGGGGGGTGTGTTTGGGGGAGGGGTGGGGGTGGGGGGGTGTCTTAGAGGGCTGGCTGGAGGAGAGCAGGTGTGTGTCAGCTGCCGACCATCCATCACCCAGCCTAACAGCCTCCTCTTCAGGCCTCCACACCAGAGAGGAGAGGGAGAAAAAGAGGGAGAGAAAGAGAGAGAGAGAGAGAGAGGGAGAGAGAGGTTGGGAAAACAAACCGAAATATAACAGAAACACCTCACCCCCCAAAAAAAGAGAAAAGAGAGGCAAAAAAAAGAGGGAAACAGAAGGAGATGTAACAAAGAGGTGGTCCTCAAGCTAAAGCGGATAAAAAGCATCAAGCTGAAAAAAGGAGGGAAAGGATTTCTAAAAAGGCAAAGCGAAAACAAAGGAGTCAGCTGCTGTAGTGGCCTGAAGAACAGCCGGTGCCAAGACTCAGGCCTGAGGACAGAGTGTGTTCTGTTTGGGCTGGACAGGAGCCAGGCCGGGGTGGGATTTTACAGGGAGATCGGCCAAGACAGAGCAGAGGCTGGAGAGAAATTATATAACTAACTACTAGCCACAGTGCGCGAAAGGAGAGAGAGAGAGAGAGACTGAGAGAAGGGAAAAAAAAACATAAAACCTCAGCGCTCGCTGAAGTTATGGACAAAGAAATGATATGCTTTGAATTAGACCCCGGTGCAGTCCCAGGGACAAACCATAAGTCTGAAGAGCTATAAAAAGAAAAGAACACAACTCCCTCTCTATCCCCCCACCTTTCAAAAAAAGGAAATAACCTGTTTTTTTTTCCTTTTCCTTTTTGTTTCCCCTGCCTGTCCCTCTCAGTTTTGGAAACCTCTCTCCCCCCCCCCTTAAACGCTGTCGGCCATCATAACACGTCAGCGAAGACACGCAGCTGAGATACAGTTGCACAGCACTGAGACATAGTTTCACAGTTGCTTCCTCCCAGTTGTCCGCTGCCAAGCTTTTTCACCTGCGGAGATCCCACCGCTGACACCAAACATCATCATCTTCGACTAAAAAAACAACAGGCGCTCCACCCATCCAATGAGCTTCTAACCATCACCTCATGACCCCTTCCATCTTCCCCCCATCATCACCGCCCATGATAAAGGGAACATTAAAAGCCTATCTTACTCCCTGGTGGGTCGACGTTAAAGTCTCCGGGCTCTGACTGCGGTGGGGCTCTTGATGAAAGCAAGTGAGCTGCAGAGAGAGCATGCAGGCTGGAGAGCGTGCAAGCAGGAGCACGGGGCCCACAGCAGTGATTTCCTCCCTCGTGGCATAGTTGACCGTGGGCCAACACCTCCCTCTAGACACAATTTCAGGCCGGCGGTCCAACGTACAGAAATAACATGAGTGAGCTTGCATGTTTAATGCCCCAGAAAAATGCCCCCTTTCATACCTCCGGCGTTTAAATGGCCCGTATGACTGCATGCTTCGCGAGAGCTGTCCTCACTTCTCCTCAGAGGTCACACATTATAGTCTGCTCTCTTTCTCTCTCTCCCTTTCTCCTGCTTTCTCTTTTTTTTTTCTCTCTCTCCTTTTCCTCCCAATCTCTCAGTCATCTGGTTAGCCCACTGTGGGGTTTAAATGGTGGCAGTCAAAAAGGAACTCATGCTGGCTCTCTCCCCTTTAAAGGTTTGCTGTTTTACGGGTTCGGTCACACAGGAGTCATGGTACCAGCAGCTGGGTTTCCGCACTGTGGAAAGAAAGTGTGACTTAAAGCAATATTTTTGTAGGGCAGGTAACAGCGTAAGACTGTGAGACACTTTTGACATAAACTAAACTAAAACATTGTCTTATTTTTTTAAGAATGCTTGTACATAAGTCAACACCATAATATATGGGCTGAGAAATGTTCCTCGAGCATCAATAGCTGCTATTCATGTGTTGAGGGTAAATGTGCAGGAGGCGTTTACGGCCTCAGTGCTACTCTCCTTTGTCGTGTAAAAGTAGACTATATTCTCCACTGTGAAAAGCCATAATTTATCCCGCCTGGACATATTGGCTACACACAGTGGATTTCATTGTCGTTGGTTGTTCTATCTTTGCACAGTTTTACTTTTCCTTTTCATAGACTTTTCCTCCATAAAAATCGAGTCCAACTGTACCTTTGAGATTCAAGTGTTAGGTGGGCCCTCCCACAGACGGATTTATTCCCTTTGCCACTTTCAGGTCTGTTTCAGGTTATATATTACAACCACAGAGCCAAGGGGGAAAAAAAAGTTTCCAATCATCCAAAATAACTTCATTCGGATGGTGTCAGCGGGAAAAAAAAAAAAGTCACCACGCTAAAAGGCGTCCTTCTTCCACAGTTCCAGACAGACACCTCTCCAGCTGACCTTGAGAGGTCACGACCCGGATGCGACTGCGACAAGCCACCGCCACCAACCCATCCCCACCCCCTTCACACAGAGACAGGAAGTGGTAAAACAAACAGACGCCGGTGTGGATCAGTGACATGGCCACTGCCCCGGGGGTTAACCACAGGGTTAATTGCACCCCACTCAAAATAGTGACACCTCCTAGGTAAACAGCCAGACAACAGCTGCAGGCCACTACATAGGAGCTGAGGAGGGATAATAGCAGTGAGGCATGCAGAAGACCTCCAGGCCAGGGTCATCCTAAGTATACAGATTAAACACTAGCAAGCCTATAGCACCCCAAGTGACTAAAACAAAGACGCATTGTGTACATCAATGGTGTTAATAGGCCTTATCATTTATGTATTCTACATACAGCACTCATGAGGACATTGTGTTTCAAGTGTTATGCGATACATTTCATAGTTTTGTTCGATTACATGGCTGATTGTGGTAACTGTCAGCGATGGGAATTCACTGTCCGCAAGGATACATATAATATGATATGATGAGAATCCTCAATCCTTAGTGTGTTCAGGAGAAGTGTGTTCAGGAGAAGTCCACAGTTATAAATTGTTTCCTGCAGGTGGTTCAGCTGATAGCAGATGACTCATGGCAGCATGGTTGTTAAATCCAGGTTACTGTTTGTCATAGTTTTGTTGTTGTTTCGGTTTTAATAGGAATTACTTTTAAGTACATTTTCTAAACTCATATTCAAGTTGGGGACTGTGAGGGACCGGGCGGTCACCCCACGTTCCTTCTCACAGGGACATGATTTCCACCGCAAAAACAAGTCTTCTTGCCACATAATTACAGTTGATAATAAATCAACTCTAAACACAGCAACCCACACAACAGCAAATATGTATATGCATGTTCTATGTGGAGCAGGTTTATTATTTGAACTGCATTTGTATTTACATATCTCCTTTTATTTCATGTGGAAAACTGAAAGCAGTGGTCGACCCTCAATGGGCAAACCTGACCAGCCCAGACTTGGCCATCAACTCTGATAGTTGGACAGTGGAGTTCCACCCTCCTCTTCGTCCTCCTATCCCCCAGTTCCCCCCCCCACCCCCCAAAAAAGCTGCTGCACCAACTCTTGATTCAGTTCACATATTAGGAGATGAGAGGGATGAATCTTCTCGTGGGCATGTCCAGACCTGTCCTCGAACCCATGATGGAAGATCCATACATACAATTAAGTACTGAACAACTCCTTGCTCGCTCAACCTTTCAGGTTTATCCAAAATAATTTATATGCCTGGGGGTTAACCATTAGAAAATATATAAGCAAACTCCCCCTTACTTACAAAGGAGTATTGTACAAACAGAACTAGCTGGCTTGTATCCACAGCAAACATGTTTCTGAATTAATGTGCTGTGTGTTTAGCAATGTGCAAAAGAAACTCTGTCATGAAGCTGACATGAATCACAAATAGGTGCATGTATTGCCTAATAACACATTAATACATATGTAATAAACGCACAGTGAAGGCTTGTCTATTGGAAAAAACATGATCTCATGGCCTGTGAGCACATTAATATTGATGTATGGAAAACATTAAACAGAGATATAAAAACAAGTCACATGCAATGGTGTGTTTTCTTCAGCGGTGGTGTTGACGGGGGAGGGGATGGGGGGGTGGTTGCATGTTTAATGAAAGCATGGGGAGATTGTTTGCTTTTGCCCTCAGATCAGAGCAGAACTGTCACTGTAAGAATAATCTCAATTGATAAATCAGGCTATACAGCACCCACCCATGAATAGTCCTCTCTGTGTTCAAAGCGGCGTGAGTCACCGCGGTCGCTTCGTAAGTTCTGGTTCAGACCGAAACAGCACTACTGAAGGGCATAGTCGGAAGGCCATGCATGTAATCAGATGTTTGTTCAGATTAGTGCAAGGATTTATGGGGGCATTACTGAAAATGACGTGTTTACTGGGTCAATGTCTTCTTTTTACTGAATCATTTGACTTCCATCATACGAGTTTGTCTTCATAGGCAGACAGAAGGGCTCAGTGATCCTGCCTAGCAGCTGAGGGAAGCTCTACGTGAAGATGAGTACATGGAAGTTGTGGAAAGTTCATATTCATTGTGGAAAGTGTCAGTAATTGCTTTCAGGTCCCCTGTAAACCTGCAGAGGTAGCAACATTCCTCAGACCACGTCCTGGCACGAGTGTGGAGCAAAACAGAAGAGTGGAGTAGAACAGAAGTGTGGAGTAGAACAGAAGTGTGGAGTAGAACAGAAGAGTGGAGTAGAACAGAAGAGTGGAGTAGAACAGAAGTGTGGAGTAGAACAGAAGAGTGGAGTAGAACAGAAGTGTGGAGTAGAACAGAAGTGTGGAGTAGAACAGAAGTGTGGAGCAAAACAGAAGAGTGGAGTAGAACAGAAGTGTGGAGCAAAACAGAAGTGTGGAGTAGAACAGAAGTGTGGAGCAAAACAGAAGAGTGGAGTAGAACAGAAGAGTGGAGTAGAACAGAAGTGTGGAGTAGAACAGAAGAGTGGAGTAGAACAGAAGTGTGGTGTAGAACAGAAGAGTGGAGTAGAACAGAAGTGTGGAGTAGAACAGAAGAGTGGAGTAGAACAGAAGTGTGGTGTAGAACAGAAGAGTGGAGTAGAACAGAAGAGTGGAGTAGAACAGAAGTGTGGAGTAGAACATGCAGATGGGGCGGAGGACAGGTGGCTTGCACCGCTGGAGGCCCTGGGCCAAATATGGCCACAATAACCAGACCAACGAGACCTTCTTCACTCTCAGATTACCCACACAGAGGCTCCATTGGGATGGGGGAAGTCCATTTTGGCAGCCTCGCTATTTTCTCATTTTCGTTCATCTCTACCCGAGTGCGGCAGACAACCCCTCTTCCCCTTTTTTTGGGTTTCCACCCCGAAACGATATCTGGGAGTGTCGAGGTGTTGAAGGCCACATCAGGGAGGGGGCCGGGGCCAGATACTGATCTGTTTCAATTAACGGCGCAATCAATCCAACGTGATGAGCACAGGCTCTGCCAAGAGGCAGCCCAGGCACAGAGCTGAAACAGCTGTTCACACAGAAAAAGCCAAGGTTTCGCAACTATTTTAGTTGCCACGTGTGCATAATAACGCACTGTCATCATATCTTTTGCATTGTGTCATCACCGAGACCGACAGTGAAAAAAACATTGCGCAATAACAGTGAGAAATTTATGTTATGAATGTTAATGTCAGTCATTTTATAAAACAACAGTCCAAAATGAGAAAACTGTGTAGACATGTTTACACGAGACACGAGATGTATCTGAGAAATACGGCCTTTCTCTTGAGGTCAGCGTTGGAAAGGAGAATGGAGGGAGACAGAGAAGAGAGAAGAGGAGAAGAGAGGGAATTAACTCCTCCCTTCAGGCTGTCCCCCTCCCTTATAGCTGTGCAGCTGAAAATGATGCCCAACAAATCATCTCCTGACATTTACTCTCGCAGAAGATTTCCACAACACTGAAAGCTGAATTGTTCTCTGGGCGACTGTGAGGAGAATCTAAAGTCAAGCTCGAGACGTGGCCACACAATTTGAAAAAAAAGCAACATGAAATAAAGGCCGGCCCTTTGACAGCTTCATGTGTCCAGAATAATTGTGTCTGTCAAGCACGGTGCATTGTCTCCATCGCTGTCCGTGAGATCTCTCCATCTCATACGACAGACATGCTGATTTACATGTATCAGGTGATTACCGCGAATTGATGGTTACAATTTCATAGACAAAGGGGGCGAACGAGCCAATCTGAATATGCTATCAACAGAATATGGGTACAGAGTAAGGGCCCCGCCTTGAACCTTTATCCTGACCATTGCACAGTTAGGGATTTCATTAACTCATTTAACGACGACTTTGTCCATTACGGGAAAGAGGCACAGCATAGCGTCTCTAATGCTTTTTTGCGAGGATGCAATAAAAACCCGTAAATCACAGAGATGGCCACACATAAAAACTTTAATGGAGGCCCAGGCCCTCAGAGACGGCACAACTCCATCTGAATTCGAAACAGGCCGTCTCGCCCCTCCCCTCCCCTCGCCTGCTACCTCACCACTGGGGTACTTTCCTCACCCCAGACATGAACAGGTGTGTGTTATGTGTTAAAATCGACAAACTGCAAACAACAAGCAGCGCACCAACGCAAAATGTGTTCAGAAGCAGAAAGGTGTTAAGGTGTCTTGGTGAGACATCACAACGGCTGGCTAGACTGACCCTCATCCTAACACACTGGGAAAGCATGACGACATCCGCCTGCTGTACCGGCGCAGACTGAAAAAGACCATCTAAACGTCTGCCGTGTCTGGCTTGTGATTTTATGAGCAATCACATAGACTCTTTTTTTTACAGGGAAGGTAAAGTGTTATCCTGGTGCAGTGTTTCCTCCGAGCTACACGTGGCACCCAGGCGCATCTCTAAATCACTTCCTGAACGTGAGTGATTTGCTCACACTCGTGCCCCTGGCCGACTCTCTGGACGTGACTACGATGCTGTCATAAATCTGTACATGAGAGAGAGAACACGCGCGCGAGAGAGAGAGAGGGAGATGGGGAAAAATTAATGTGGGCCGTTTAATATTTGCCCGCCTATCCGCAATTAGTTGGAGAGCACAGGCTGATAAATTACGTTGGCATTGTCCATAAAATGCAGGAGCTTGTCTGGTTTAATTGGGGGATCGATTAGTCCCATAAATCTCTCAGAAGATATGTCCTTCCTCGTTAGTAAGCATTAGGGGGATGGTTGATGGGAATTGCATGAACGGGACTGTCCATCGCCACAGTGTGTCATCATCACAGTGCTTGCTGGTAGACAGTGCCATCCATCTTGGGACCATGTCATAATGTCACTATTAACCTTTTTGAAGGAACAACAGGACATAGGATAAATGCTTTCCACTAGCTGTGAATACAAAATGAATGAGTTTAATGAAAGCGCGCCTTCAACCAACACAGCGGGAGAAAATCAACGCTTGTTAGATGTGCCTGTAGTTGTAGTCCAAACCCTCCTTTCATCTGCGTCCTCACTCCTACGCGCCCCCTCCGACAGGACGCACAGATGGCCTCTGGTGAAAGCCCTTGTATCTCAACACACAAGCCGGCCTTTCTCTCTCTTTTTTTTTTTTGGCTTTTAAAAGAAAAGTTCCCCTTTCCTTTATTTTTTGTGCCTCCCCAAACAAACTCGTCAGAAGGGCACAGACGGCTGGAGTGCCAGTAAATCTGTTTGGAGGGTAATCTGCCACCTCGCGCCAGCTGCTCCCCTGGCACTGCCCGCGTTCCTGTTGCCATAGAGATACTCATTCAGGCCAGTCATGCAGAAGGCCTGGCCTGTTGCCAAAACAGTCTGCTGCATGGTGTGTGTTGTCAAGTGAATGAGTGAGAGTGTGAGTGTCTGTATGTGTGTGTCTGGTGTGTGTGTGTGATTGTGTATTATGTATACACAAGCCTTCTTGTTCATTTACCCTATACTTTGTGTGAGTGAAAGAGACAGAACAGAGAGACATACATTCTACAGACAGAGAGATAGATAGATAGAAAGAGAGTGAGAGAGAGACAGAAAGACAGAGAGAGAGAGTGAGTGTGTGTGCGTGTGTGTGTGTGTGTGTGTGTGTGTGTGTGTGTGTGTGTGTGTGTGTGTGTGCGTGTGTGTGTGTGTGTGTGTGTGTGTGTGTGTGCGTGTGTGTGTGTGTGTGTGTGTAGCTCAGTAGAAAGAGGAAAGCATGGCCATGTGGCCAGTTGTCCATTGCCAACCCAGAATAAAGAGAGGAGGTCCGAGCTCTAAGCCAAACTGGAGCTCCATTAACCGCCACAACCAGCTGTTTGGAAGTCAAGGCCAGCTCCTACAAGTGGTTAAGCATTGTGTGTGTGTGTGTGTGTGTGTGTGTGTGTGTGTGTGTGTGTGTGACTGAGCAAATTGTATGTTTATGTAGTGATGAAGTCTCAAAACAAAATTCAGTTCTTTCTGTCCCTGACCTCCAGTCATTTCAAGGGAAATCATACAATTATTTCTGTTATGCAATACGGCTCATGTCTGCTGTCATTTAGGGAGAATGTTTGTTTGTGTGTGTGTGTGTGTGTGTGTGTGTGTGTGTGTGTGTGTGTGTGTGTGTGTGTCTGTGTATTTTTGTGTGTGTGTATTTTTGTCTATTTAACGTACCAGTCACTTCTTCCCGCGAGCTGTATATTTATGCATAATTGTTGTTTATGTACACTTAATGAAGTGAAAAGGTATTGTTTTTACACTAAATGACACTGTTCGAGTACATGCACCCTGTAAATGTACCAACTCACTGAACATGCACTGAACTGTAACACTACTGAACATTCTGTATGGTCAGCAACACAGTGTGATTCCTAAACACACTGAATCACTGACTCAGAGAGACACTGAACAAAAAAGGGGACAGTGTGCTTGGGAGCAAATGTGGTATCATGAACAGGAAGGAAGCTGCCACAGTGGTTTGGTTACCCTGGAAACCAGGTGAAAACAACTGCTGTCACACTCTGCCCTGTGACATAACAGATTCCATGACGATGAACGCTTGACGACAAAGGCCACTGGAAAAGGCGAGAGTCAAGGGTGAATCAAGAATTTATTCCACCGTGGCAGGTGTGTTTGTGTGTGTTTGTGTGTGCGTGTGTGTGCGGTGAGGTTGCTGCTTCATGTACAAAAATAGCCATCATTCAGCCTCACTGCCTGGATACTTGATGCTCCCAACTGGCACTATCCCATAATACCACCTCATGTCAATTTTGGCATGGCAATGAAGGTCAGGTTACCATGAACGCCAGCTAGGAAACATCACAAGGCTGAACTGCTCTCCAACAACAGTGATGTTCAGCCTGTACAGACGGCCCAACTAAGTGGGAAGGATCAGCTGGTGGAAATAGGTAATTGAAGGAGGCTGGAGGAAGGTACCGGTTACCCTTCATCTCCGCATCCCTCCGTCTCATCTGTAGGGTTAGCGTCTGTTTCCATTTTCCCTTTTTAACATTTCAGACAGACGTTTCCCCCTCCCTCTCACTGCGGCCCAATGAAGCCCCACAGCAGGAGGACCAGGGGGGGTGCTAGGCAGCGCCTGTACAATGCACACACCTTCACATTTCTTCCTGATGGCTCCTTATCTATGCAAGGAGCTCAAGGAAACACATTTTCAGTATTTTACTCAACACACTCACTCACTCACCTTCCTCTCATTAATTCATTCTGAATGCGTTTTTTGTTCCCAGACAAAGCATGCGGAGTCGCTGTAAAGCCTTCGTCGGCTGAGGCTGCTTAGATTTCTGTTTTCTGGCCCCCATGCTGAGATCAAAGGGCCCCTTAATGCCTCTCGTAAGACTGAAGGCAGTGAGGCCGAGCCGCTGCGGTAGCTGCTGTTGCCTCTCTCCCGCCACATCCAAGCCCCAATCTGAGATGCCGACATGGGGTGGGGCGGTGGGGTGGTGGGGTTGCTCAGGTGAGAAGGGTTGCGATTCTCACATCATCATTGACACATCATAAAAAGGGTGCCTGTGATGATTTTTGGGAATGGCTGGGAACCATCATGTGTTTTTTATTCCCCCCTAACATGTGTGATGTGTACAGTTCTCACATGTGAGATGTGGTGATGCCTGGTGAACGCTCAGCACCTGTAGTCCTGAAAAGTGTTTGCAGGTCTATTTTTAATTCCATGTTCTTTAATGCTATCCGATCTCCACATTTGAATGACTTTACAAGTGTGCATGTGCCTTGATTTTTGTTTTGTTTTACAGCTTACATCGAGTCATTCACTGGCCGAGAGTCGTTAAATGTCCCTTTCCCCCCTAAATCACTCATGCCAGCCCATGTCCTCGTTTACCTTGGTGGTTCCTTTTTCTGCAGTCCAACAGCTGGCAGTAAAGCGGTGCATTATTAATGGACCACAGTAGCCACATGTACACGCCACATGTGAATGTTCTGCTCAAGGAGCCAAAATGGCCTGCCCCTGGGCTCCTCAGCAGACGCTCTCTTCCTAAGGAAGGAAACTCAGACCAGACCCTCTTTCCCTTACATTAATGCTCCCCAGCTGTTAGCTCTCCAAATAGAGAACGAGGGAGGGAGAGGAAGAGAGAGAGAGAGAGAGACATATTGAGTCAGAGAGAGTGAGTAAGAGAGAGAGAGTGAGTGAGAGAGAGGCAGAGAGAGTGAGTGAGACAGACTCGAAAGTCAGAGAGCCTAATTCCCACTTATCCAGCACTTACCCGTAGATTTATTGTTTCCTGGTAAGGACGGCTTGATTAAGGGCGGGCACCAATTCACAGAGGGCCCACTGCGATAAGCAGCGGATAAACAGTTGACGAGCACTATCAGATTCAGACTGAGCCACTGCATCGGGAGAAACAAATAAAGAGGGATTTCACACTGTTAGCGGGGGCCACTCAAGCCACACACACACAGACACACATACACACACACGCAGACACACACACACACACACACACACACAAACAGAAAACAGGCGACACCAGATAAAAGCCTGAGAGAAGACAACAAGAGTGTTACCAAAAAAGCGAGTCTCTCGCAGCAGCATCAGTGGCAGCGGTGGCGGAGTCTGAGAGCTATAAGCCCTGATGGCGCATCCTGTCTATTCGGCGTTGTGTGGGAGGATTAATCAGTGCCGAGAGGGAATCTCCCCGCAGGAGACAGACTGAAGAGAGTACCTAAATAACAGAGGGCTTCAGTGACACTTCTAGATCTTTCTAGAAGTGTCACAAACCATTCATTATAAAGGGGGGGGGGGGGGGGGCAGGGGGTGGAGGAAGTTGAGGGAGAAAGGCCCATCACTGTATCCAGGTTCCTGTAAGCAATGGTTGTCAACTGTCACGTTCCACGGGTTCTCCTTTCTCTCTTTTAAGTAAGGCTTGTTTAAGACCAGTACTCAGCAGGGGGTTTCGCTGAGCAAGCCGATATGTTAAGGAGCCTCATTTGGTGAAGTGGTTTAATGAGGTTGAATTATAGGAGGGGGGAAAAAGGATAGTGAGAGAGAAAGAAAAAAACGTTTGAAAGGAAATGTTCCACTGTCACATGTACAGTTCAGCATGATCGGTTTCTGCTGAAAAAGCCATGTGCAGTTTACCACAGCTTTCAAGAAGTGCATCTCTCTTATTGAGAAACGGTTCGGTTCCATCAAACATAACATTCGTCTCTGAGTTCAACCACTGACAAAGGCTTTCCTGGAATGGGTTTGTCTGCAGGGTAGGAATACATCTGTAGACAACAGTGCGTGGGAGATAACCCCTGAGACGAGTGATTAGGAGCCTCAGGTATGCTTAATTTACATGAAGTGTTGACGTGAGCCCCAAAAACAGCGATGAGCGCAGCCTGGGCTTAGAGTAGTTTTAATAGACGCATCGAGTGCATCTGAGAGGCTAATCACTGTAATTGGAGAGTTGGCCAGGTGGTTAAAGCAGCCCCTCATTTATTCTCAGCTCTTTACGTTAAGCTTTGAGGCACACACATTTTCTCGATGGCGGCGTGAGGGCTTTCGCAGGAAGAGAGAAAAAAAATTGGGCCCCAGCAGCAAGTTTAATCCGCAAGGATGAAGCCAATTATAGGGGTGACGCGCCTCCCCCTGCGTGCCCCTTTTGTGAGTTTTCAGCTGATTGGAGGCAGATTAAGAGAGTGTGACAACAGGGACCGGTCCCTCCCTCGCTAATCCCTGCATCCCCCACGCTCTGAAGGGGTCCCCCCCACCACCACCACCCCCACCCCAGGCACATCACCGCCACCACCCAGTGACCACCACCCCCCCCCCCCCCTCTTGCCACCACCATCACTGTCCATCACCTTCAGAACGGAGAGTGGAGTAGAAGAGGGGGTTGTGAGGGGTTGGGGTGTAGGGCACTGGACTTCATGTGAGGTCCGTGCTACACACTCCTTTCCCAAGGCTCTCTCCTGCCCCCTAAAGAGAAGATCCATCCACCCCAGCCCAGGCACAAGCAGCCAGCCAGAGCAGCGCTGCACAGTAGCGTGGCCAGGCGTGATGGATAACTTCCCCTGCAGACGGTTACCATTAGGGGAAGTAGAGGAGGGAGGGAGGGAGGGAGGGAGAGAGAGAGGGAAGGAGGAAAAAAGACAGAGAGGGGGGCTATTAACAGTTGTAATCATCTCTGATAGCTACATGTTGGTATTTTATACAGTATTTGTATTCCATGTCTTTGGAATACTTTATAATAACATGAATACAAAATATTATCATATGCAATGGCCATTAAATATTCATGCAAAGTTATTCATGTTCATTCATGTGTGTGCTTGTAAAATGAAACATCTCTCATATTGTGAACAGCATGTGGTAATATTGTCTTTATCATAGCTGAAGGATGACAGTATGAATGTCATATGATGTTTTGTCTCCAGATGTTTTCAGTTTCATTTTCCATCAAAAGTTGGAATGGTTCTCTTGATCACTCAGCCTGGCTGTTCATTAGTGCCCAACTGTAAAGGATATCCACCACTACAAATCCATAGTCTATAGAAAATGCTCTTTTGTGCGGGGTTGGCATACCAGCATGGCTATTGGAAACAACCTCAATGTTGTTGCATTCCACACCCAGTGGGAGCTGTCACATTGTGTGACATTGTCCCCAAAGAGTCTGTGTGTACATGTGTGTGTGTGTCCGTGTTGCGTGTGTGTGTGTGTGGGTGGATGTGTGTGTGTGTGTGGATGTGTGGACATGGGCATTGCTAAGGTCCACTCAGGACCCATTTGTCTAGGTGATGAATAGGGGAACAATAGGGCCCCCCCAGTGGCTCCAGCTCTCCAGGGCCAGGCTAGGGTATGATTCGCCCCAGCCTGGGGGACCCAACCCTGGGACAAAAGGGGGTTTGGGGCTGCGGTGCAGAGAGGGAGGGAGGGGTGGGGGGGTCTCTTTTGGAGGGGTACAAGGGTCAGGGCTAGTGCTAGCGCTAACAGGCCTGTCCCTCCCTTCGGTGTCCCGACAGGGAAGGGGCCGGGGTACGGTGACAATGGGATGAAAGGCTCGCTCAGAAGCCATTTGATTCTAAGGAAGTGATGGCCGACGAATGGTGACAGTGAGTGAATAAGAGTTCTTGAGGTGGGATTTTCCTACTTATTATGGGCCTTTGTGGCAGCGCAGGGAGGGGCTCCACAGGGGGGGGAGCGGGCTGGGATGGTCCGTTTTCTCGTTCCCACCAGCACCCCCCACCACCACCACCACCATCCTCCAGAACACCCACCCTCCCCCTCACCCCCGTTCCTACCCTGGGCCCCCCACACCCTTTCCCTCATCTTCCAGGAGGCCAGGGGTGTCTTCAAATCAAGGCCCCCACAAGGCTAGGTCCAGGAGCGGTCACCAACACCACCATCGCTCCCATCCCTACCCGCGGTGAGATGGGGACCTCTATGGGAGCCCCATGACAGCACGTGTGCTCATGGTGGAAGGAGACGAGTCAGACCCTTTCATGCTTCTCAGCACGAACCCTACGAATTCCACGCCAGACTTTGACTGATGGATGATTCGGGGGGCCATAATGGGCGATCCTTCAGGATACCCTTCATCAGGCTCGCCGGAGAGGAGAGGGTCCTCCTCCGCCTTTGTCACAGAGAGCCATTCACAGGAGATAATAGCTACTTGTCTAATTGGTGTTGAGGCGTCGGGCCGACAAGGGCCTCCTTTGGCCTCCCGAGAATCTCTTTGTCTGCCTGATGAGTGTTTGACACACAGGCACTTTTGTAGTTGTAACAAGACAAATGGCCGTGTTTGTTTTATACACATGGGATTGGTCATCATCAGTCTCTCTGTCTCTCTGGAGTCATAACATGATTTCTGTTTTCTGTCACTGTCGATCAACCACGAGTGACACTCCTTTAACACTTTCAAGGAAGGAGGTTGATATATCAATGAAATCAGTCAGTCAAAAATCTACTGGGGGGGAGCTGTGGCGCAAGCCGCAGCCCCGACCATGAGCGGGCTTTAACGCCCACGGGGACCCCGGGTTCAAATCCGACCCGCGGTCATTTCCCAATCCCACTCCTCACCTCTTCTCTCCAGCTCATTACCTGTCAAACCTTCACTATTCTATCTGATTTAAGGCAAAAAGCCCAAAAATAAATCTTAAAAAATAAAATAAAAAATCGACTGAGAATATTGCAGCATGACGAAACAAACATTGTGTCAGTTTTTGCTTCATCTCAACCTGTTTCATGCCTGGCTACAGGAAATGTCATCTCACATCGGTTGCACTGGGCCCGTGGACTCAGATAGATGTCTGAATGGATTTGGGCGCCGCAAAGCTTGGGGATGATCTAATATGTCACTCACTGTTTTAAACGCACCTCCAGTCACTGAGCCATCTGCGCCAGGGGTCGGCTCTTTAAGCAGATTTCATCGCAGGTCCTGGGCTATTCGCTGAGATTACATCAGCACCATATGCTGCAAGTGGCTGTACCCAAGGTATATCCAAGGGACCTGTCTGTCATCCACGCAAGAGTAACTTTCAGGAGTTAATCAGGGCCTATATATAGACCCACATAGATACTGATAGATTAAATCGGACACAGCAGAGCAGCAGCAGCAATTCTTGTGGTCAGTGTGACGTTAAACTTATGTTCTTACTCTGGAGCGTCCGCTAAGAGCAATCAACAGATATCTGTTGATCCCCTGTTGTCAAGGGTTTGATGTTGCTGCAGCTTTGTATATATATAGCTTATGATTTGTTGATTACCTCCACTTCACACATGAGCCAAGGTTGCTGGTGAAGACAGCTCCTTCTGACTGCAGCACAACTGATTCACTCCAAGATCACATGTCGGTCAGTGCAGATTTACTGGTAGTTACAATATTGCTACACATACCTTACCTGAGATCAGAAATAAAAGGGATTTAAACATCATTTGCAGAGCTTTGAGCATTTTTTTTCTGTTGAAGATGGAGTGTGATAGATTTATACGTGGCTTCTGAAATTGAACATTCCATTGTAGGATCTCTGGGGTTTGACCCGAAAGCTCGTATGATATAAGGGATCAATTTGTGCATGTGCTAGCAGAAGCCAGAAATTATTACATGTTTTGGCATCTGTAGGAACTGGAAATAGCCAATGGCTGCAAAGTTTTATGAAGACATACCATGGTTGAGGAACAGTGAATACCTTTGATCTCCAAAGCTCCGTCATGTGTTGACGGACTGCAACCCAAGTCAGATCCCCAGCCACGTTCACACAGGGGGGGAAACAGAGCCTGCATCCGGTGCTTCTTTTCTCTTAAAGCGTTTTGGAATCATCTATTCATATTTTCATGTGTGCCCACAGATATGGCTGGTGTTATCGATTACAGGTTTATAAATAAAAACCCTTACAGAGGTGCTCTGTCAAAGAGGGGTGATTTAGTGCTCTGCCAAAGCAATTGGTGTCTCGCGCGAGGAACACGACAGCTGTGTTTCTCCCGAAGGTTGGAACCCGCATCGTTCTGGTCAGCTGTTAGCCTTCTGCTGCTAGGTTCCCATATGCACCATTTTAGTATCAGCTATTCTGATCTGGCATCAGTTCTGTTGGGCTTTTTTTTTTCATCATTTCCTTTTGATGATCCAGAATGCGGTCGCATTTTCTTAACGCAGCGTAGACATGGTGAAACTGATCTCAAGTCAGAGATCTAACAGTGGGAATGCGAAGGCCCATGTGTCGGTCCCAATGCTGCCAGAGTTCCCAGTGACTAAGCAGGTTTCCCTGCCACCGATGAGCTGGTCCAGATGAGGCCCGGCCCAGCGCGGCGGTGGCTGCGGGGAAGTCTGACTACAGATGGTGCTCTGCCGTCTTTGGTGGGGGCTGGAAACTGGGAATACAAAAAGGCACGTCTAGACTGTAATTAGCCCGACCCAAATAGCCTGTTTTATGGCTCTCTCATGGAGGAAGCCATATGTTTACGGGCCGGGCCCTCTGCCGCTCTCCACGCCAGTCCCTGGGCCTTCGTGCCAAGTGATGAGTAGCCGTGCTGCTCTCATTTTCACTCGGGAAATCATCAGCGGAGCCAAATATAGGATCTATGGCTCCACCAGGAAGAATGCAGCTAGGGGTATTGCGAAGACTGTCCCGACCCGAATCTGGGCTTTGGCAGTGGGCTGGCGTTTAAGAATGCTGTGGGTTTGGTACAGTGGCCCGTTGGCCAGAGAATCCCCTCCACATCGTCTATGATCTTCTCTTGTTCTCTCTCATGCCTTCTAGATTATTTTCTATATTTCTGTTATCCTTTCCTGTCTTTCTTTTGTGTCTCTTCTGTCTTTTTATCTTGGTGTTCGTGAGGTATGGGGGGGTGACGATTAGTGTGAGACTACATTCCAGGGCATAACGAACACGTCAGTGAAAATTTTTTGAAGCTTTTCAGAGCGCATTTAATCCAGGATCTCATCTGATTTTAGGAGCCCTCGTTTCCTGTACACATCGGTGTGAGGGCCTGTGAAATCCAGACATGCTGGTGGTTAACTTGTCTTGGAGTATTAAATGTCCAAGCGGGCCTGGCTTTCTCACTGCCTCTTGGAGGATAAACTCTCTCACCACTGTTCACACCTGTTACCATTTTGTCTCAGTTGTTAATTGTGTAGTTAATTTGCTCTTGGCTTAATGACCGCTTTAATGAGCCACACACCTGGTAGCTGTTAGAAGGCAGCGAAATTGTATTGTTTTGCAATGTGTTATTAAACAATCTTTTCAGCTTTTTACGTTTTAGCTTTGAGAAGAGCAGTACAGGTGTTGCTGTTGTCTTTTTAAATGTTTCAAAGTGTACGAAAATGACCAAAGAATAAAATCCTGCTCTCTAGTCTGCCTGTGGGTCCTCATACTGTGTGTTTCTATTTGAGAAGATGAACACAAACCACCATGTTAACTGGACTTACTCCTGTGCTCCGCCAAACTCCTCCATTAGGCCCTTTTTGGAGGAGTTTTTTTTTTGCTGACCTGCTGTGAGAGGCTTAAAGACCCGTAGTGTATTGGGAACTACGGTAACAGCTCCACTCCACCAGTTAGCATGCTAATCAGCTGCTTCCCTGTGAGGCTAGTGGATTAAAGCAGCCAGCGAGAAGCAGCGTAACCTGAGGATCACTCCTCAGTGGTGACACTCTCAAGCAGGGCAGCTCTGCCACTGAGGCTAATCCACTTTGACTGAGGTATCGACAGTTTTGCAGCATATCCATGTTCTCAGCGATTAATAATGCATGCAATTGTGTGGAGATGCAGAGACGTGGGCCCATTTGGCAGATGGGCAAAGTGTTCAATGTGCGATAAGATGAGGTATAGAGTTTTTCAAATGGAAGCACAAGGAGCTAAGCTATTTAAGATTTCAAAGCCATATCACAGTAGACAACAACGTTTTATGTTTCTTGCATACTAATATTAACTCATTACATATTTGTCAACTTGTTTGTTTGTTTGTTTGTTTATTTATTTATTGTCTCAGAAACACCAGTGACAGGATACAGCTGTGTGTTGATGCATATTGATGAGCACTACTATTCACAGCAACAGTGAATGCTCCTCCAAGATGACAACAGCAATGTCCTTCTCAGGTGCTGCTGACTGTCTGCATTACTTGAATTGCCATTACCTCTGATATGTATTGAGAATCTGTCAGGCCAAGGGTATATGTACAGTACATGTCATGTTCATATTCATTATGGTCTACGCAAAACACGTGGGTAAGTAATGGACTGTATATCCAATGCTGAGGTACACTGAAGGGTGTTGTGCCTGTCTAAAGGTATGCAGTAATGGATTTGTATGGCCTCTTCATTTTAATGGGACTGCCACTCCATTTAACAAGCAGTATGTTAAGTGCTTTCTGCATAGTTGGTCTATTTAATTGCAGTTACAGTACAGTCTTTCCAAGATAATACTGGATTTACATTGCTCCCCAGTATTGTTTTTTCATTATTACAGCAAATTCAAAACGAATACATTGCGAATCATTTTGTTAGTTTAGTTAAACAATTATTTTAAAAGAATTTAATGTGCAAATATAACACCTAGTGAAGTTATCTGTAGACCCTTTATGAATGGTGTAATAGTCGTTATCTGACTAGGGACCACACGTTAGGATTTTTTTCTGAATGTGAACAAACATGTTGCCTCTTCAAAACTCATCATCTGCAGCACATGTAGCCCATCTCATCTCACACCTCCGGCTCCGAGGTCTGCATTTACGTTGACCCACTGGGCCGCCCCATCTCTCCGATGTCCTGCTGTTTGCAAATGAAATTGAATAGTGGCTTTTGTCTTGGGACTAGCATAGCATGTGTAATTGAATTTCCCTTTGCTGCGACCTCCCTGTCCCCCTCCCCGCTGCCACCCCCCTGTGACCAGTGTCGTGCCCCTCTCAGAAGCAATTTGACTGCTTGGGGGCTTGCCATAATTGAGGTGGACTGAGGAACAATTAGTGTGGTCTTATTTCCAGCTTGGTTGTGGTCCGGGCTTCACCTCTGAACCGCGAGGGCAGCTAATACCAAAGCAGACACTAGGGAGGTCCTGGAGTAGACACCGGCTGTGTGTGTGTGTGTGTGTGTGTGTGTGTGTGTATGTGTGTGTGTGTGTGTGTGTGTGTGTGTGCGTGCGTGCGTGCGTGCGTGCGTGCGTGCGTGCGTGCGTGCGTGCGTGCGTGCGTGCGTGCGTGCGTGTGTGTGTATAGGTGCGTTCAAGTTTCACAAACAGAAAAGTTACAAAGGTATTGAGGTACAATGCTTTTTTGTTTTTAATTGATTAAAAAAGTAAATGAGACACTTTTCATCATGAATAGTAGGATAGCTCATTTGATAAACATAGAACTGTGACGGACATTTTCAACAGTGTCTGTTTTACTTATACTTCTCACTTAAGTTATGGTGATTGTTTTTGTCCGTTATCAGTGATCTTAATAACAGCTTGTAGTAAAATGAACAAATTGCACTGATGAAAAATGATTGGACGGAGTCAAAGGTGAAGTAATTAGCAGTAATTAACGAGACCAGTTGAGCAAATATTGGCGGCAGAGCCTTCTCCTGTGACCGGCTGCTCTGGGTGCCACTCATTGTCCTGAACATCAATTAATTTCAGGCTGACAGGAAAATAGTCTCCCCCGCCAAAGCTCATGACCCGTTCTCTAAATCACTCAGCTTTGAAACACACAAAAGCGTTGGCTTGTGAGACGTCTGCCTGGTTAGTATAGAGATGAATGGCTTTCGCCCCGGCGTGTGTTATTGATGAAGTCCCTGTCAACCTCAGAGGACTAACACATAGATAAAGGGAAGTCTCAGCAGCCTGCCAAGAACGCCGCCATGCAGTCGTTTTTTTCACAGATTCTCATGGTGAAAAAGAGCGATGTAAATGGATATATATATCTGCTAAATAGTTCCATTAACATTTTCCAAACATCGTTATGAAAGCTTTCCGTCGCCCAGGGGTATTTTCAAAACGTCAATAAATACACAATGCCGTCAGTATCTAATTACATGAATGCCATGGCACATGCATGACACACAGGGGCAAAAGGTACGAGTGATTAATGTCCAGGATGTGCCACAGCACATTTACGTGAAGGTCGCACTCACATTAGCGGCATCCAATCAGGTCGGCATTAAAAAAGCATAGCAACCAGCCTCCCTAATTGAATAAATGAATGCCGTGCTCCGATTCATGACCCTGACCTATTTAGGAGTCTATTGTGTTCTCCTTCTCATTAAAGACATAACATCACGTCTCCTCTGACTGATATGAACACACAGGTTGCCATGAAAAGGATTTATCATGGTATATTGTCATCTGTTTCCAATGAACATAGTCAAAGCATTGGTTTTAAGCATTTTAATAATGCAGTTTTGATCCTCAATGAATTGTACACTTGGAGGGCTGTTCAAAGTCTGAATAATCTTTTTGTACTTTTTAATGATGTTCATTTATTTTATTTGGTTGATGCTCTGATTTTATTAAGTTAGATTTGAATGTCACTGCTGTTATATTAGTGGAATGAGAGCCTTTTTTGAAGGAAAAGGAAAATATGACAACTCATCAGATCATTGGATAGATGCGGTCCATTAATTCCACTAAATATATTCCAGCCACTTCCTATTATTTCTCTGTGGCTATTAAAGGACATTATATCTTTGTCTGGCTCTGGAGGATGTTGAATTTGTTTTGACATTTTCAAATGCCATTTGACCTTACTTCATTTACAGGACTCCATTTAGAAGATCGAGATCCACTGCAGTCAGGCATAGGAGAGTGTATGTTTTGAAGGATACATAGTTGTTTACGGTCAGTGGATAGATACAGTACATTAAGCAAGTCAGTTGAAAGTGCGTTGACATAAGTGTGCTCAGCCTGATATTTGGCCATTTTGTGGGGGTGGGAGACTTTTCTATGCTTTTTTGGGCAGATATGGCATCATAAATTAAATTATTCACATACAGACACACACAAACACACACAAACACACACAGACATAGACCTAAAATATGACTCTCCTTTAAATTAGATGTAGTGAGTTCACACTTTGTACAGTCAAATAATCAGATTCTCTTTTGTCCACTAACAAAACGTTTCATTAATGAAAAACTACAAGGGAGTATCTAAAGTGCCATTTGTAGAGATGTGTCAAGTACGTGGAAATTGCCCCCAAAATGAAAATGTGTTGTTTCATATAGAGACACATGGTTGTTATAGATGAGTAGTGAATATACCAACTATTCTATTCATTTTAGTAACAATTCTATTTCATCTGTTCTATAACAATTTTTTCTATTTCTTTCTTTCTCTCTAGTTCTCAAAGGGCTTCCTTCTCCCCCTCTTTCTGTAAAAAAACTAAACGTTTGCAACACTGTCATTACACAATTCCTGCACATTCAAACCCCTCACATCATTAACTTCTCCAAAAACACTTTAGGGCTGAAAAAGAGAGAGCTAAAGAGGGCGAAAATGAGGGATGTGGAAAGACAAAGAGTGGGATGATCGCCTGAGGGTCGACCAGGGGGTCATCATTTGAGTAAGAGACAACAGACAGATTTGTAGGAACCCCAGAGGTCAAGCCAGAAGTCTGTTCCAGGTTGCGGTTGCTCTCAGCAGAGCCAAATGTTGGAACACACTTTCAGGTTTTTTTTTTTGTTTTGTTTCGTTTTTTTGCATAGTGGCAAGAACAGCAGTGCAGTCGTTCAGCTGTTGACTGCTTGCCAAGTGAGAGTGAAAAGACCTTTTAAAACATGACATAACTCGCGGTGCTAAGGTTGTGAAATTCACCCCGTGCATGTTCCTGTTTTGGGAGAACATTTCTCAGCATACGCCTCTCTAGCCTGCCTTTCGAAAAAAAAAAGAGTGTGAGAGAGAGAGACAGAGATAAAGAGAGGCCTTTCCCTGCTGAACCACTTTCTTTCTCTCTTCCTCTTTCTCTCTTTCTGTGATGAAACCATGGAAGAAGCTGATCCAGTTGAACCTGCCAGATTTGCCTGGAGAGGAAGGCAGAGATGATGGCTGGGAACTGTTGGGAAAGAGGAAAGGGGGGACTGGTGTGTAGCAACCACCCTACATTCGGATTCCACTCTTTTTAAATGCCATAGCTGGCGGCTTTTGGACGGTCATACTTCAAGCGCGTCTCTAAACACACAATGCACCGCAAAAAGGCAACCATGGCCGCGAGGCATTCACATATCAAAGTGCTCCGTGCAAATGAAGAGTCACACTCCATCAGATGGGATTGTAAACACGGCCACATATTTATGTAGAGGTGTGAAATCGAGCTGCACGCTTGTCTCGCTGCTCGACTCTCCCATACGTTTAGAGACGGAGGCAGAGAGGAGGGAGGAAGTTGGAGCTGGACGGGTGAGTGCGGAGTGGAGTGGAGGTGGGGTAGGCTTGGGTGGGGTGGGGTGGGGTATTGGGGGGCATGGAGAGACATCACACCAGCAGGAACCTTCGCAAGATCATCAGGCCCCAGCGTTTAATCCCGTTACGGCCTTTCAAAAGTGCTGCGTCCGTCCAGATCGGGAGATAGGGCGCCCCGGAGGCTTTGTGTGCAAATTCCAGCACAAAAGGGGGAAGCTCTCCGTGCCCCCACCCCCCAGGCATCCAACCACCACCATAACCCCCCAGCCCACCTCAACCACCCATTCCCACTGTCCCCGAGGCCCCCAGCAGTGATGTCAACCCCCTGTGTCTGCATGCCAAAACCAGCGTAGAGTAGCCCAGTGGGTTTTTAGTGCTCAGGAGAGGAGCGGCCATGATCTCCTGAGCCTCTTCTCTCTGCTCAGTCAAGGGCCTCAGAGGGTAAGTTCTTTAGGGGTCAGAGTTCAAACGACATGGAGTGGAACTTAAGGTTAGCAGCTTAGGGAAGTCATTTCGATTTTACCAACAGGGCTTGTCGTTTTGTTAGACACAAGCACTGCGATAAGGTCAGGCTCCTGAGGCTGTCAGGGAAATGAGATTAAAGGTGCTGCTGCATGGGTCAGAAAAGGGTATTTTCCAAACTTAAAAGTAGCTTATTCTTATTGCATACTTCCATTTTCAAATGATGTGTATAAAACATGCATATGAACCCGTAAAAAAGTCTCTAAACAATCAATGGCAAACCACATTTCACCTTGGTCTCTTTTATGAATGCTGATCTCTACATTAAAAGGAATAACTGTTTTTCATGTCTTTTAAGACATTTATCATAAAGCACACTGTAAAAAATGAGGCTATGAGGCACTTAGCTTAACATCTTAAGGCAACAGTAAAGTTTTTTTCAACTGCTCACTTTAGTGACTCATATCTGTTGTGAAGTGACTGTATTATGTTGCTCTAGCTTAAACATTTTCTCGTTTCCATTCAACGATATTTCACAAATAAAAACGTTGCCTGTTGCCTTGATTTTCCAAGTATTACTAACGCACACAATGAATTCCATTCAAATTGGAATTTTCAATTTGGTGGAAGCAAAATCATCAAAGGCTGCAGGAAGGTGAATTGGGCAGTAGCTAGAGATGGGGCATAGTATAACTAGCCGATGAAGTTAGATCAAATCAGCCATTTTGTATGGATCACATGAATAGAGCAGCCAATATCCTGGCTGTTCTATAATCAATTCAGGTATGTCAGTCTGAAATGTGTTAATCAGATGATCGAAATATAACCTGGGGCAGGGCCAGAGGCTTTACTCATCTGGCTTTACTCATCTGGTGAGCAGTTTCCTGTTAAAGCTCTCTCATATCACAGTTAAAGCTCTCTCATATGCACACACACTCTACATATCCATAGATTATAGAACATACAATACCTATATCTAATACACACGTCACCATAACCGTTAACAGCAGGTTAATAACTTAAAATGAAAGAACACTCAAATCTGAGTGCCATGAAGACCAATACAAATGATCAACAGGAAAAATTATAATATTGAGGTCAAAACGGCAAAAGAAATAGACATCAACTTTCATAAATTGTCATTCTTATCACAATGCATTCTGGGTAACTGTGTTCCCCCAACGGCAACAGATTGACAACGACAAGAATAAATGAAGATGAACTGATTAACTTCCAAACTCTAGTTGAATGACAGAAGTAATCACATTTGTACACCTTACTGAAACACTTTGGTAATGTGATGCATATGTTTGAATTTATGTTTAATCTACAAAGATATTCCACTTAGGACTACATCTGGAATAACAGTTTACTGAGCAGGCTATTAAATTGAATGATTAGGTTGACCTGGAAAATGCATCCATCAAACTCATGTCTTGTGATTGTTGAATCAAGTTAAAGCCAAAGGGTAAATTCTAGAAGGAATGTTAAATTGAACTTCTGAGTCTGACTACAATTCCATTATTTTTAGTTCTGAGAACAACAGGTTATATGTAATGTGGGAAACTAATAGTATTGAGTAAATAAAAGGTCATTTCTTGAAGAACATACACGTTACCCATAGTGCATTACAGCTGATGCATGCCAGGCAGTTTATCTTTGTTTTGAATTACTTAACGTCAAACCCCATTAGCGTCAAACACAAGTTATATATGAATGACACAACTGCCACATTTAACATGACTTATAACATCATATTTCAGCTTGATTGATGGCTGGGTGAAATGGGTGAAATCCGTCACTCAAGTCTAAACCCAAATTTCCCCCGTGATCTCGTGCAATAATTGTGTGGCTCTGTTACCCATAGCTGCCTACAGAAGGGTTTGCATCACTCATTCATTCAGTCTTTGAGAAGACCGTGGGTTTATGATATAACAGAGGCACCTTAAACGGCACACAGTGATGTCTGTTGCACGCTGGACTGATAAAAACCATGGATGCAGTTTATCTGTGAAGGCTTGTGTGATCAATTATTTAGGCGGGCCAGTGTCTTGCATGACTGTCCGATTTCTTTTGGCATTCCACTAGGTGGCCGTGTCTGGTTCCATCACAGTGATTCTGAAACTACTACAAATTGACACTTTCACGCAGTTTAAAACAGCAAGAAAACAAGAGCTTGGTGAAGGCCCCCATCCTGACATCCAGTGGTGAGATTATCAGGTTGCCCCTCAGACCCCACTGAAAAGATGAAGGGGTCCTGAGGCCAGCCTTGGATAGCAGGACAGGGAGCCAAATTGGTGATGACAGGGTGGTGGAGGGGTATCTGGGGAATTCTCACCATTGGAAAACCACAAGAAAGACAGGTTAAGAAGCAATGCTCTGATTGGGTAACACAATGAATGACAAACATAAAGGGAGCCATATTGGTATGGATGTCATTGATGAAAAGCAGTATAGCCTGGGAGCTTCTCTGCAAGACATTTCTCTCTTCTAGAACCTGGGCTTCTTTTCATGGCTGTAATCCTGTCATAAACTCCACTTATAGGAATGTAGAGGCCTGTGGGGGGAAACTATAATGAAAAAATACTTGGTCTGAAGTTTTAAACATGTCTGTGGAGTGGACAGAAACAACATACTACATGGACTGTTTAAACATGTTGTATTACAGTACATACACTAAACATGTTTTAACAGGTTGACACATAGGAACAAATTAACCACAGTGTGATCAGAAATTAGACTTTAGATTGAAATGGATGTGAGTGTGTGTGTTTGTGTGTCTGTCTGTGTGTGTGTGTGTGTGTGTTGTACAGAGCCACTTTTGTGCTTTTTCCAGAGTAATGTCAGTTGGCCTGGCTGTAAAGGGTTGTCTGGTGAGCTTAACATTCCTCGCACATGGCGGCATAAATCTTCACGTGTGTGAAGTTTGACAGATGTGTCCCAAGTTAGCAAGCAACGCGGAGCCTTCTGCTTCCAAGAAGCTCAGTTTTCCCTTTCTCCCATTTCGGTGGACCGGGTTTCTGTGAAGCAACACCCCCAACCCCCCCCCCCACAAACAGGGAAACACGTGCAGAAACACATGTGCCCTTAACAGACATTCTGTTTACATACAATACACTCTGACACAGTCTCACTTGGGGTCTAATGAAGGCACACATACAAACACATGCTGGCAAACACACAAAGTATGTGCAGATGACACATATTTCCTGTCACTCATACACAATTTACTATATGTGTGGTGTTTAAACATGTATGTATGTATGTACCTACGTATTTGCTCTAATGGTATGCAAATTCCAAACACACACACACACACACACACACACAAACACGTATATACACAAATACACAGACACACACGCGTACTCACACACACTCTCACACACACACACACACACACACACACACACACGTATACACACACGTATACACACACATACATGCGTACTCACTCTCACACACACACTTGCACACACAGACACACACATTCCTGCTCTGGGGGCCTCACGTGTTGGCTTCAGTGGTGTCCTGTTAAAAGTAGAGTCCCTCGTTACTACTGTAAATCATCTGTGTTCTGAGTATGAGAGAGAGAGAGAGAGAGAGAGAAAGAGTGAGAAAGAGAGAGAAAGAGAGGGTGAGATAGAGAGAGAGAGAGAGAGAGAGAGAGAGAGAGAGATAGAGAGAGAAGGAAGTAAGTAAGAGGAGAGAATAACAGACGGAGCAGGATAGAGATATATAGTAACAGGGGAAAGATACAAAGTTAGAAACACTACGATGAGGATAGTTGGACAGTGACGATTTGTGGATTCACATAGCAAAACAAAAACAACTCTAGGAACATAAAATGAAGTTATAGGCAAGGATCAAATATGATAAACAGAAAGTAAAATACACAGAGGAAGAGACAGAACGAGATAGTGAAAAAACAAAGTTGTGAGAAAGAGGAAGAGGAAGAGAAATGTGAAAATGAGATAGACAGCGAGAGGTGAGAGAGTATGAATGAGCTAGAGAAAGAGGAAGAAAGAGAGTGTGTGAGAGTGTGAGTGAAGAGGACAGAGACTGAGTGAGAGAGAGAGAAAGAGAGAGAGAGAGAGAGAGAGAGGAGACAAAGACATGCACAGCCTGCGTCACGGGTGTGAAAGTATGCATTTTGACGGATGAAAGACAAACTTCCCCACGGGTTGCCAGGTCAGCGTGCGGACTGAATGCGGATGTGCCGGCAGGAAGCCCCAGTCGGAGGGAGACCACCCGTTAGCACGAAACAAAACCGCCCCGCGCCGCCGTCACGTCAGGCCCTCCCGAGCTGACGCTGGGGCCTCTCCTCATGAATAGGCTCAGAGGGGTCCATTTGGTCTGCCCCTCTCCCATCCCTCCCCCACTTGTTAATATAATGGGCCGTCATCTCTGGCAGCTCGTAATTGAGGGGGGTGGGCGGGGGTCGTCTATTAACGTTTCTTTTCCCCTCAGTAGCCAGGTCATAAAAGGAACCATATTTCTGAGTCCCTCATGGTCAACTGTTCACAATTACCTCCTAATTGGAAGTTTTGCTGAGGAAAGAAAACAACAACAAGGAAGTTGAGCAGTTACTCTTCGCTGAAAGGGATTGTGCCCTGGCGCAGTGAATTGACATCAATTATGTTCTTCCAGAGATGATAACGTCAAGAAACAGATCAAGTGTAACCAACCTGCACATAGATATGCTGTTCCAGAACTACTATAAGCTGTAATAAGGTGGTAACAACACAATACTGTTAGCTGTAATAAGGTAATAACAACACAATACAATGTAGTTATAACATGGTAATAACAAAGTCCAGAAAAGAAACAGCTACAGCCCATGACTCGATATGCAAGACATGCCAGGAAGACATTTCAAAAAGGCTTGAGTGTGGCCTACCGTCCAAGAACTCTTGCTGAAAAAGAACATTCCAAGCTCAAAAATGTATCTTATAAGGCACATAGGGAAAAACAATGGTGATCTGTAATACTGACCTGATGAAACATCCTGGGAACTACAGTGAGGCCAGTACCACAGGGGGTCCAGTGATCACCGGTGATCCACGGGTTAATCTTTCCATGAAACAATTTAATTTCTGAGGCTCTCATTATGTCTAATGGAGATTTTCCCCGACTCCCCCCCCCCCAGTCCCAAGTGAGCTCTCCCAAAATCTGGGCGACCGTGCTTTGTGGTTTGTAATACGTTCCAGAAGAAAATCTCTTACAGTAAGGGACTCCGACTACATTATTTCAGTGTGGCAGCAGCACAGGCGGAAGTCATCTCACGCTGGGGCTTCTTTGTGACTTGGAGAGCCGCCGTGTGTGTGTGCAGGCATCAGGGCGATGACGTTTCTGCTCGAAGGTGCAATTACCGCTCCTAGGAAAGCATCTGCAGCCGCAAACCACAACAAATTCTGCTCTGGCAGGGAATGAAAGCGGCGCGCAGCGAGTGAAACATCGAGAAGCAAACAGAGTGAAGCTGGAGCAGAGGAACCTCATGGTCCTGCGCTACTAATTACCCAATCATAGACACCCCCCCCCAGCCCCCCCTCCCTCCCCCAACATCCCAGCCACATGTCAGTGGTAACCTGGAAGCCATACACTCTTACTCACCGGGGACGCAGACAGTCGGTAACTAATGAAAGAAACTACCTCGTGTGAGGTTTGTTTTTGGCTAAGTAGGCTGCAAGAAAGATTCCTCATAGAGGTACTGAAATTGAAGCGTACACATTTTCTAGCATATTCTCATGCAGACTTTAAATGAAAACCATGTATCAATGAGACCAACACTAACAACACTTAACCAGAGTCAGATCTTGAGAGAGCGGCATTAACTATTCATACATGTAACACACGTCCAAACCCATGGGATCATTTCCTTCATTTGGACCTAATAGTAGCTCAAAGCTCAACCCATGACCTCTTGGAAGTTGGCATTTGACCGAACCATTAAGTCCATCACGCGGAGACTTCTGTTTGCAATAACTGCCTCAACTTTCTTATTTATCCCCCATACCACCCCCACAAACCGGAGACTTTGATGTCCCACGAACAGCCCCTTCCCCTATCCACATATAAAACAAAAAGCTTATGTGCTTTCCTCCTCCTCCAAGTTTGTCAACCAGAGACAGGGCACGAGCTGCCTCTTAAACAGAACCCCTGCGTGGCACTTAAATGCCTCACAAAGGCCCACATATCCCCCCAAATGAAGGGAAAGGACGTCGTTTTCGGCCATAAAGGATAGAACTCGGCCATTTAACAACCCCAGCCCCACTTGAGCAGCCCCCCCGACCAAAGTAAATAGCCTCGATTGCCGGTTAATTTATTAGAAACAAGCGGCGTGCTGAGATCAAACGAGTTGTGCGCTCTCGCAGCACCTCCAGCGCTATGAATTTGCTGACCCCGCAGCCCCCAAAAATACTTCCAAGGCCTGGGAGAGGGAGAGAGACAAGGCTGGGCGGGATGGAGGGGTTGAGGGGGTTTAAAAGGGGTAGGGTGCACAGAGGTAGTGGAGGGGGCACGCATGTGGTTTTGGTTTACAGGGGTTTCTCAGAGGAAGGGCCTGTTTCTTTTTTTATCAGGCCGAGGTGAGAGCTACCGTTCCAAAGGGTGAGTCAGAAACGTGGGTGTGAGGACCCCCACCGGATGTGTGTTTCAGTTGAGTTATACTCATGTGAAACACACACTCTCTCTCACTCTCTCAGACACATGTACACACGGAGATCCACTACACAAAACACTGAAGACAGACCCAAAAGCTCCCACCACCCAAACTCCAACACAGCCTGTTCCCCCCACCCCATTCCAAATTAGATGAAACATGTTAATGGCGAGAACACACGCACATAAACACACACATCACTCCGGCTAATAAACCTCACCCAGAGGGGCACGATCAAACCCCCGAACAGCAGCGGCAGCAGCGGCAGCAGCGGCAGCAGCGGCAGCAGCGGCAGCAGCGGCGGCTGGCCCCCGCATCTTTAAGCTAAAGTGAGGCTTGAGTTTCATTAGCGCCCTGCTTTTAATGGGCACTCCACAGCCCCTGGAATCCCCCGCGCACATTGACAGAGGGCTAGGGCTACAGCTAGGGCTTAGCCCCGGCGCTTTCATGCCCCAAAACATGAAACGGCACATTGTTAGGCGCTGGGAGCCCCGAGGCTAAAAGAGGCCAGAGCGTGAGCACTGCTATGGATCAAATCAGAAACAAAGGCTCTTAAAATGCCCTTAAACCTGACACCTCGCACCTCGCTGGACCAAAGTCAGTCAGAGTTCAGCGCCTGTGTGCTTTTAAATCACAATGATTTGACCAAGTAGAGACCATTTCCATGTGACTTTTTTTTATATATATTACACATCATCTTCGTTCATAAAGAATTACACCACAGCAAAACCAAGAAGTCATTACTTTGTATTGTATTTATATTATAAATGTATTTTGAAAATGTTGTATTGATTCCTCGTAGTGTGCCTTGGGCATGGCTGTAGTGGGTCTAGTTGGGGTAACACATGACTGCAGACACAACTACAGCTGTCACCTGTGCAAATATAAAATCTCCACTGCTCTACACTATTTATATGTCTACTATATTCTAATGGGAGCTGAGGTAAGAGAAGCATAGCTCATCTTTAGAAATACCACATTAAACTGCAATCAATCCTTTATATTATATTCTGTCCTGAAGATAGAGTGCCATAAAAAAAACTTAAGTGAGAGCCTCCATTTCTCTTCTCCCACATTATTCAGCTGGAAAAAAGGCAGTTCCATTAGCATCCTACTGAACACAGACACGCTCAAATGGATGGTGAACTTTAATTACCCCCCCCCCCCCCCCCCCCCCCAACCAAACACACACACACACACCACACACATATGTGGAAAACTGCCACAAAGTATTTCTTAACTACCGGTTACTAATCTGTTCTCTCATCATTGCCTCTCTCATGTCCTCGGGGAGTGTGAAAATGTGTGTGTGTGAGAGAAAATAAGAGAGAATGTGTGCGCACTGTACACGTGTATACTATATGTGCCTGTGTGTGTGTGTGAGAAAAGCCAATCACTGTAAGACAGGTACATCACCCACTCACGGCGAGCTCCTGATTGAGAGTGCTCTTTCGCCTGTAGCGCTGCTCTAAATTAGCCAGCGCTCAGGAATGTGGTTAGTAAAATTCTTCCCCAGCAGCTGCTGTGATGGGAGCATTCATATGAGTTTGCCATATGTGGCCAAGATGGGGAATCAGACTCTCTTTACATTTACGGCCTTGTTGAGTGAGGCCTGCTGTACGCTTTATCTCCTAATCCTGGGTACGCTGTTCAATATCAAAGTACTTTTTCTGCTGCTTTTTGGATATTCTCTCTCGCTCTCTCTCACCCTGTCCTCTCCTTCTTTCGTCTTGTTCTCATTTTTTTTTTAATCTGTTGCATTTGCTTTGGATGGGTTCCAGCATAAAGGTAAATGTACTTAGATGGCTAGTCTGGTCTAATTTGGGGACTTTGTCGGAGATAGCTATGAAAGCAACCGTGCTCTTAGCCATTTCCCTGCCGATCTGGAGATATGAGGAACAGAGGATCCCGCCGAAGGTTGTGGGGGGCGGCCATCGTTTCATCTCAATCCATCTGTAAGGGTGGCTCAGTGACCCATAAAGCTTGTTGTTGGAGGCTTTGTGTAACAAAGAGGTCATGAAATTGAATTTTCAGACAATCTCCAGCAGACGACTCTGGCCCTCTGTGGTTAAATTCCGAGGATCAATGTTCTTCCTGCTTTGAAGAAAATCGTTGAAAGGGCTCATGTTCATGAGCTGTGAATATTGAAAGTTTTGCATGATGAATATTGCAAATGTCCCATTACTGGCTGCCAGCCAGTCAGGAAATTATTCAAATAAATGTACAAATTGATGTTCTCCCCTTTCACTGGTTGGTATGTACAGTTGTAGCTAAAATCATTTCTTTCATCGTCAGTTAATCATTACTATGCAGAGTGGTCGAAATTCACGCATTACCCATGAGTCTAAACAGCCCTTCACTGCTTGAGATTCCCTCTGTGAAAAGACACTTAAGCATTTATTTGATCAGTGGTTAACGAGTATCTTCAAAAAAAAAATGCAATTAGGGGATTTTGATCCAGCACAGCAGTCTCAGCATCCCTCACCCTCTCATTAATAAAGATTATACCATGCATGGGTTTACATCGTGATGAATATTTTATTAGCCTCATAAATGCTGAGAGCACACAAAGACATACACACACACACACACAAAGGCCAGACACATACACAAACAAAAACAGGCACTTGATGCCTGATTCTGACAAATGTATAAACAAACAAGCACAAATCAGACATGAAGACAAACATATAAATAGATCCTCTTTCAAAGCCGTCACTCAAATCAAAGGCTAATCTTCAGACAGGTACCCCAGACTGTTCCTGGTGTCCTTGTTTTATCGTGTCCCAATTTATGTGGTTATAATTAGTTTCATGCAGCCCAATATACGGCACAAGCGCCATACCTCTGCCGTCTGCCAGAGGCTGAGGATTCTCGGCTTGATGTTAGAATGAAGAGGAACAAAGTAATTTCCAATGGCATCTTCATGTATTATGTCCTGTGTCCAAACGCTCCACCGTTGTGAGGGCAGAATTAGTTCTAAAACGGGGACAGTGGGTTGTAAAAACCCCTTCAAAGAAAGATAAAAAACTTTAAATACTAAACATTAATTCAATTATGTTTCATTTGAAGTACAGACAAACGGTAAATTCAGAATACCCAGCCTGAAAATATATAAAAGGTCATGAGCCTTCAGCACAACATATTTCTCAGTTGTCAGGGAGGATGGATCTTATCCTAGTACTGGGAATCACAATGGAGGCCATTGTGCTGAATGGTAAGAGAAGTAGTATGTCTCTGTTTGCAGCCAACCTGACACGTTCGCTTCCGCAACTGAAGCACTCCATGAGCGAAGCGCAACAGGAGGTTTGGGTCCAGGGCCTGTGCTGATGACAGCCGAGTCTAGAGCGGATGTGGCCCTGATCTTCATCAGAGTCTGCAGCAGTAATGCACTTCAGTAGAGAAGGGCAGATGGAGGACAGCGATGTCACACTGACCCGGCTGTCAGCATGTGTGTGTGCGTGTGTGTGTGTGTGTGGGGGGGGGGGGGAGTGTGTGTGTGTGGGGGGGTCGTGTTGTGTCTGGAGAGGTCTGTCGACAGCTCCTTTGGCTGCAGGGGAGAGCAGAAGAAATAGAAGAGGAAGTAGCCTCCATCAGAGGGATGGAGAGTAATTAGGTCCATAAATATAACCCCGACACACACACAGACATGCACACATTCCATACACACACTGCCAAACTCTAGACATAAACAGGCACTCAATTAACATATGCAAAACCTGCATACATTCACACCCTGGCGGCACAAACACACAGCCTCTCTCTCATTATCTCTCTCTCTCTCTCACACACACACACACACTCACACAAACAGGTGTTTTCTGTAGGTCATCCTTGTCTGGGAACAAGCTTTCCTTGGGGCTGAGGAGAGATGCAGTGGGGATGGACTGGGGAGTTTAAACAGAGGACAAAAAAGCCATGAAGTGCAACATGAAGTCACACAAACAGGACGACAACCGCTGATGACGGAAATTGAGTCGCTCGGATGTTTGTGCTTCATCCTGGCCATAGGTGGAGTTACAGTTTGTTCTCATTATAGTTTTGAAATTCCAGGGGCCTACAACATGACAGAAACAATTAAAATATCAAAGATCTTAACTTGCTCAGGTTTGCAATTGACAACATAAAACACAAACAAAACAAACTAAATATAGGGTTTTTGAGACTGACTACAGACCTTTATTTTTACACAATTGTTTATTGAATTTAAAGCATGCTTAAGATAGTTTATATATATATAAAAAAAAAATGTATATATATGTCCTACAATAGCCATGTTTCCACTAAAAGGCCAAATCTGGGCAAGCTAGCAAAAGCCACTTGCGTTTCCACTGTCACTTCCAGGACTTGATTGTGCCTCCTTGGGGCTTACAGCCAGGGGCTTTTGGCCCGTCGATTACCCTTGGGCCAAGCAGGGCTAACTGGTGCTTGAGGCGGTGTCAAGTTGAAAGGTGGGGTTAGCGGAGTCAGGTAAGAGAGGTTCAGTGCCAAAAGAAAATAACTAGTCACTATCACATAACCTACACACTACCAAATAACCTTAACAGATTAAAAAAATATGGAGAATAATTGGAGCTGGCCAGAAATCAGGGCTCTGCTTAATATTCAGGCTTATAAAAAATGTGCAGTGGAAGCTTGATCACGTAGGGGAGACTGAACAACCAACATGACTGTAATACCTTTTATATGTGTCCGCTCTGACTCGGTTGATGGGCATAAAAGCTACGAAATGTCAAGTTGAACGAATACCAGGGTACATAATGACTTATGGATCCAATTTCAACATATTTCAGTACAAAACACAACTGGTTCAAATAAACACAATAGTTATGGATGTTTAATTAACATCAAATTACTGCATGATTGTTGAAGCTAATGTATTGCAATGAACAACATATGCTATTCAAGCCATGGTGTGCTTTAGACACAGGCTAACTTCACTTATGTAAACAATTGAGACTAGCTTGCTATTTGACCTGCATTGCTGGCTTAGAGCCACGCCTGCCACTATTCCAGTTACATGACAGTTTTAAGAAAAGAAAGAAATAGTGGAGTAGTCTGAAGAGTCTGACAAGTTTACCTTATGATGGATATTTATTTAAGTGTACTGTACATTCCATAAAGCGAAGATCAGAAGCAGCAATCAGCCACTTTGGTTTCCATTACATTCCTCTTCTAAACTTATTCTGCTGTAGGTCGTAGGTGCCTGGCATCCAGATTGTATTGCATAATAGCTTGAACTTCCCATTTGCTTGTGATATGGGTGGATGGCTGACGTTTACACCAAGATGGGCTAGTTTTAGGGCAATACTGTGGGTCTTTCAGACCTGTAGTATAAACACAAATGCCTCAGGTCAATTAGCCCTGGTGGGCCCGAAGGTAGACCTGGCTTGCACTGGCCCGACAGTAGAAACACGGCTAATGTCTCAGCTTCCTACAACCATTTTGCCTCAGGTTCGACTGGGACGACCGCCCCAGCCGCTCACTCTCCTCAACCACAGAACCTGCATGTGTGCTGGTCATGTACCACAGCTGAGCAGCAGCAGAGATGAACCCCTCTTGGAGCCAGATCAGTCGAACCACCTTCAGCCTTTGAAGGATCTGAGCTTGGCTGATGACAAGCTCTTCAAAGTGTGGAGACAAACATGTCCTGATTGGTGCAGTGCAGGAGCACTCTGGTTTCAAGTCTTTTATTCTTTTTTATTTATTGGCATCAGCTTTCAAGTAAAATAATCGAGTGCCGTGCTGTCAAAAGAGGAGAGCTTTTGTAGTGAGAGGCTTGCTGGTTGTCTTAAAATAGTATGTTGATAGGCAGCATTTAGGTAATGTGTTCCATCTGTGTCTCTCGTCTGTCTGTTTGGGCTGCAATGGGTGGTAGCTGTTTACTCACCTCTGAAATATTTTAATCAGCCAAAATGAATTTCTTCCTGTGTGTGAGTGTGTGTGTGAGTGAGTAGGGGGTGGTGGTGTGGTAATTAAAACCTCCTTTTCCATTTTAAATCAGCATTAGAATTACTTCTGGCAAGCTTATAGTTAGACGGCTTGTGCTGTTTGTTTGTGCTTTGAACTTTGCCACAGTTCACAGAAACATTAGCAGCTGTGTGCCAGATATCTCTTTGAGCCTGCCCTAGTGATAAGCCCCAGTCTACAGCTAACAAGACAGAGTTACTCTTATGCTAACATTATATATGTTCCTCTGATGAGATTTCTATTCTCTTTTCTCTTTTCTCTTTTCTCTTTTCTCTTTTCTCTTTTCTCTTTTCTATTCTATTCTATTCTATTCTATTCTATTCTATTCTATTCTAATTTCTATGTGCTACATGTGCAGATATGGACATACAGACAACTTATTTAAAAATATTTTTTGTAACACTTTATGGCATTGATCACAACATCTAAATATGTGAAAAGGCCCCCGGAGTCGTCTCGTCTTGCCTTATACAACACGTGCTTACCATTAATTACCCCAGTGATAGTACTGTTGTCATTCAGATGTCAGAGGCGATGTCTATTAGAGATTTGACGTGACAGAGCTTGGTGGCGTGGCGAGAGATGAGCTCCAGAATCTGTCTAATTACACGGA
This sequence comes from Clupea harengus, assembly GCF_900700415.2. NCBI lineage: Eukaryota > Metazoa > Chordata > Actinopteri > Clupeiformes > Clupeidae > Clupea > Clupea harengus. Next base: position 8,513,413 of record NC_045168.1, on the reverse strand, counting down.
GGGCATTTGGCCGCGCCTGGTGCAACCGGTGGCGCTGTCAGAGGTCAGGGAGCGTGTCTGTAACGCACGTCACGCCACATTACCTCCGAAGAGAGCCATCATCGTCGTCCGGCTCACCCCAAGCCAATTAGCCATGATAGCTCTGATTGATTTTTAACAGCGTTGGCATGGTGACCTGAACAAAGCCCTTCATATCAAGCTCAGGCGATGCAGACTCATATGTGTTTTAATACCTACTATAGGTTCAACTTGATGACTAGCTGTGGACAGATTCATTGTAATAAAATATGTGTTGATATCATTCCTGTATTAATGGCATGTGTATTTATAAACAGGTATGAGGAGCTGTAGTAAGCATGGGAGGTCAAAGGGGCATGCCAGGACATGATGTAGATGGCTAAAAATACACACAGCTGTCTTCATTGAACCCAGGAGTGTATTGGATGGTGCCAGTGTTCGACAAGGGCTATGACCTTTAAAAGCCATAACCTTTTATTTTACAACCAAAGACGTAAACAAACAATAGTGTAAACATAAAGTATGCTCAACAACACAACCACACAATCCGTATGAAAGGACTTTATATGCTAACTAGTGTGCTAAATGCACTGATGAATAAAACCAAAGCAATATGAGCCATTCATGATTTACAGTGTATACAAATTTGCTAATGTGGCACCCGACCTGAGAATACCTGTGAAGCTGCAACCACGGAAGTCTCTCAGCACCTCTCAATAAATCTGGTTCCAAATCTGGTTCTGTGTCCACATACAAACATACTAGCATCGCCTGATACTGCTGTCTAATATTGGTCACCTAGTTGGGTGACATGAAACACTACACATATAGCGCGCACGAGAACCCGGTCTGCCCTTTCTTCGGCATGTGCTTTACTCTGTTTCAGGACTCAGATTTGGCAGGGATTGATTTCAATAGGGCCTATGACCAATCCCTGAGGCACTAACAAAATGCAGAAGTTAAGCGGGGTGACAGGTGATGCAGGAGGAAGATCTGGATTTACAAGCGCAGGTTTCCCTTTCACATGCAGAAACACACACACACTGACTGTCCATGGGTATCAGGAACCCTGCCAAGATGCCTGTGCCATGCGCTGGCTGACGTCCCAGACCATTTTAGGGAGAAGGAGCGCGAGCGAAGCCAGGGCTTGGTGAGAAATGGCCGCAGCTGTAACCTTACCCTCCACAGCAGTGGATGGAGGCTGTGCCCTCCGTGCGTCCCCCCAGCAGGGGGCCAGGGGAGACTGAAAGGCCCCCTTTGTGCGAGGAGGGCCGCAGTCTGAGCCCATGTGACACATGATAAACCCTTAATCCAGCTTGTTCATGCTCGACAGGCCTCACACTTCCTGCGAATGAGTCCCAGCACTTCCTGGGCCTTTTGCTTCATCCATCTGAACCCTTTTGCTTTTTCTTTTGCCATCTGCCAAATGCAATATTTCTGTGAAATCTCTTCTGAATGGAAAGAGTTATTGAGAAATGTTTTCTACTGAACAGAGAGGGGGAGAGGGGGCATGTGCTGTTCCTCGAATCACAACTTCTTGGCGGTCATCTCATGGCTTTCGTGAATGGCCCAGACAGCTGAGGAAAGCAATCCAAAGTCGTAATCTGGTTATGTGGAAACCTGAAGTTTTATGTCTCCATTCATAAGCAGTGGAAAGATACATAACTGGACAGGATCCAAAAACACCAGAACATTTAAAAAAAACTCACCTTCTTGTTTTAGGCACTTGGTCAAATATGTGGTTTGAGGCATGAGTGTGGTGATTTTCCATTTTTAGTAATATTTGACATTGCACACAATAGAAGACATCTTGGGACTCCTGACAGTCATGGCTCAGCAAGCTAACCTCATAGAGGTAAACTGAAAATAAATCAAAATTGTTTTATATTAAAGATGTTCATTTAAAAAAAGCAATGTGCTCATGACACAAAATGTGAAGTGAGTGTGAAGCTGAGTTTTTCTCAATCATGTTATTTTTTTCAGGAACACATTATTCAAAAGCACAAATGTGCGGTGACAAAGATTCATGGGACATTTGCACCAACAGTTCTCCAGTGCATTCTATCTTAACGGAAGCTTACAATGATTTGCAAAAAAGTCATGTGACTTGTGATAAGTACAGTAGTAAATATCTACAGATAGCAGGTGAGTCAATGCTTTCAGTCAGCAGCCGCACAAATCAAAGTGACTGGTCGTTACATATCACTCATTGAGTGATAGAGATTCAATCAAAGTGACCGATCGTTACATATCACTAATTTAGTGATAGAGATTCAATCATAGTGATCGGTCCTTACATATCACTAATTTAGTGATAGAGATTCAATCAAAGTGGCCGGTCGTTACATAACACTCATTGAGTGATAGAGATTCAATCAAAGTGGCCGGTCGTTACATATCACTCATTCAGTGATAGAGACTCTGCAACAAAGGGCTCCTGCTGCTTGGTAGTATAAAGATTTTATGACTTTTCAGCGCAAGTAAATAAACGCCCTCTCTTTTGACAACCACAGGAATGATAGCAATGCTGTGTCAAAGGTTTGTCTGCTTCCTGTTTCCTAATTAGGTGTGCCAGTGTGCTGTGGCATATACTGTAGAGTCTTTGATGATGAAGTGTGTGTGTATTTGTACGTGCGTGTTTCAAACAGTTGGGTGCAAAGTGTGTGATTTTTATATGAGCTGTTAGGTATTCAGAGGGGCAATAAAGATTAAATGCAAACAGGAAGTGGTATTGGCAATCGTTCCCTGATCTTTGCACCAGTTCTGTTTTGACACAGTTGTAAATGATCCAGAATGATATCTGGCTGAACTGGACCGAGGGCCTACCTGTTGCAACACCTTTGTGTGGAGAGGGTGGTGTTGGAGCTCTCACCTATCTGAGTCTGTGAGTGGGCGAGAGCAGGTAAGACTGCATTGTCTTGTGTTTTTCCCAACCACTGGGAACACTGTTAAAGACACAGCATAGCCCTGCTCTGTACCATTTCAGAACTACTCTTACCTAATCTTTCCTTTTGAATGTGTCTCTACAGGCCCTCTCCAATCTTTGCCACTGTGTGTGTGTGTGTGTGTGTGTGTGTGTGTGTGTGTGTGTGTGTGTGTGTGAGAGAGAGAGTGTGTGTGTGTGTGTGAGAGAGAGAGAGAGAGAGTGTGAGAGAGAGTGTGTGTGTGTGTGTGCGAGAGAGAGAGAGAGAAAGAGAGAGAGAGTGTGTGTGTGTGTGTGTGTGAGAGAGAGAGAGAGAGAGAGAGAGTGTGTATGTGTGAGAGAGAGAGAGAGAGAGTGTGTGTGTGTGTGTGTGTGTGTGTGTGTGTGTCCCAGCCTCTCTGTCGTGGGATAAAACTCTTCCATCCCACCTGTACTGTTACCCCACACCTTGCCTCTGGGAACCGCAGCCCCACTTTCCCCCCCTCCCCCGGCCCCCCAAGCCCTCCCTTGCTCCATACCTCCACACCTCCACATCTCCAGTTGTCATGTGCGGGCAGGGACATTCAACACATGTTCATCACTCTGCACCTTCCTACACAGGAGGAACGAAACAAAACAGGGTTTTCACTGAACCACAGCGGTTTCCTCGTTCTGTCATCATTCCCGGGGCCTCAGGTGTTCCAACCTGCTTCCTCCACTGGACAGAGATGGACTGTTGAAGCCATTTTACTCCATGTCGGTTCCTTATTTACATTGAAAATTATGTGGGTGTGGGCAATCCCCTATTTTATAGCCATGATAAGTGCTGTAGAAGAAAACATGGATACACATATTTGCTGAAGCCTTTGACGACAGTACATGCATTCAGCTCTTTCAAGAAAATTGCTTGGAGGCTCATATTACCTAAGCCATTACTAAATACCAGAAGTTTTGGCTCTCACGGTATTTCTGAGGATGTGGAAACCTGTAAATATTGTCACATTGTTGTGCAGATTGACTGTGCCTGTTCACTGTTCCTGGTGGATGGCTCTCAAGGACAAAGGGGGGTGTAGAAGAAATTACTGAGAGCTGCAGAGGTTTTTTGAATGATTTACTAACATTTAAGTGAATAGACATCTTGAGAGGTTGACATTTGTGAACAGGTGTTCCGGTGAGAATAGTGTGTGTATAAGAATGTGTGTGTCTTTGTACGTACTGTATGTGTGTGTGTACTGGGCCGCTGGGACTTTGTTGCAGTCACCCGAGTTCAGTTGAAAACATCAAGAACTCAGAGCTGAGTGCCTGAACATCTTCACACTGCCTCCCCAGCTGACATCCCCATCAGGCAGAGACATGACGGATCCGTGGACCCACTGACCCATTCTGCACATCCACTGACACACCTTCACGCGTCCCCCTCTGCCATGCTAAAAATGGCACGCTATGCCCAGACACACTCATGTGATCTGCTGGCAGCTTTACTGGAGCATGTGGCCAGAGGCCCAAGCCTGCTGGCATGTCTCTGATGGGGGGAGGAAGAGGTGGAGACAGAGAGAGAGAGAGAGAGAGAGAGAGAGAGAGGAGGGAGAAAGGGGGGGGGGGTAAAAAGGGAGTTAAAGAGACTGTGAAGGAGAGACAGAGAAAGAGTGAGTGCTAGAGAGAGAAGAAAAGAGCGAAAGAGAGAGCGACAGTATGAGGTGGCTGGACGGCTATCTGTGCGCCTTTGGCTTAAGGACCCACGCGACAATTAACACTTTGGTCGCACAGCAGGGCATCCAGGGGTCGGGGGTGTTTATTGGCCCATGGCAGAAGGCGTGAGCACAGCTGACCCCCTTTTTGTCCCCCCCATCTCCCTATCTCCCCATCACCACCACCACCACCACCACCCAAACCTCAGATGCGTTTTCGGGAGGGTCCGTCCGATACGTACAGTAGAGCACATGAGGAACGCCCTCGCAAGCCCACTGTGGAGGTCAGGGATTGAGCTGCTGTCGCAGGGATGGCAAATGCCTCAATGCCAAGTGAAAATGGGGGGGGAGGGGGGGGAGGGGGGGGGGGTAGAGTGGTTAACGCGGGCACAGAGCCAAGTCCATAAATACAGATGTGAGGATGCATGGAGAAAGGGGTGATTGAGTGATCTGAGAGTTACCTGCGTGGTGAACTGAGTCTGAGTCTGGTGGCTGACTGTCCTGCGTTTGAGGTGGTTTCACAGGAAGGCCTGAAGAGGTTTTTTTTTTTTTTTTACTTCTTCCTGGAAAGGATGACTTTAAAGTTAACATTTTTGGCCGGAGTGGAAACGTGGAAAAGTCAATCCTGAAAAGAAAAATTGTGTAATTCCTAAATGTTCACGTTGCACAAATACCAAAATGAAAACAAGCATCACTTGTGTCAACACTTCTAAGAACTGTGGAAATTGTAAAATGTTAAAAAGGGTCAGAGGTCAAGGTAAAGCTCTTAGCTGAGATGGCTGCTTAGCTTCCTGTGACTGGTAAACAAAGTGGGCAGAAAGAAAGAGAGCAAGAGAGAGATAGAGAGACAGAAAGGGAGGGAGAGCGAGAGTAAGGAAAAGGAGGGAGAGCGAGAGAGATAATCCTAATGTCTCTGTGAGCAGCCAGTTATATAACCACACAGCAAATGGTTTTGTTTTGATTGAGATGACTTCATGGCCCAGTTGTCGTATTTTCAAGCCCTCAGATGATCTCTTGCCTCATCTTCATCATCTTATTTCATTCCCTTTCTCTTCTCCCTGTAACTTAAAAGATCCAGCCTTAGTGGATGTGAAACAGATAGGGATTATGTTTTTATAGGCGATATAATTCAAGATAATATAGCCTCAGAGGAAATTAAATATCAAACGTTTGTCTCAAAATAAATGAATGACCTCTTTAGAGGTTCGCTCCACTAGACAATCATAAATCAGTTTGGCTTTGTGGCTATACCACACCACAGTATGGTTCCTTTAAATCTTTAAAGCTTGTATTTCTAAAGTGTCTCAGTCTATCTGCGTCTCAACCTTCTCCTTCCCCAGTTCTGTGCCTTCCAGTGTGTGTGTGTGTGTGTGTGTGTGTGTGTGTGTGTGTGTGTGTGTGTGTATGTGTGTGTGTGTGTGTGTGTGTGTGTGTGTGTGTGTGTGTAAGTGTGTGTGTGTGTGTGTGTGTGTGTGTGTGAGTATGTGTGTGTGTGTGTGTATGTGTATGTGTTTGTGTGTGTGTGTGTGAGAGAGAGAGAGAGAGAGAGAGAGAGCCCCATGCTGGGACAGCTCAGGCAGAAATGACAGTGGAAGGACACTTCCTGCAGTGCCATCAGTGACCCACCATGGAACAGGACACTGGACCTTAATCGCCTCCTGTCACGCGAGCAGGCTGAGGAGCCATGCACTTTCAAAACAGGCTCTTGATTGATTCATTTACAGATGTGGTGAAATGGCATGGAATTGTTGTACAGGATTAGAAATGCTGAGTCATGCTTTACCCAGGTAAGTGCTTATCTGTATATAGCTCACATAGTTACAGCATTTTGGTCTCTGTTGAGAGTGTTACTCTTTTGCATGCCACTTGTGGTGAAACTACCTCTGGGACAGAGGCAATAAGCAATGATAAAACAGATATCTAAAATAAAATTTTCTTCTAAACATCTCTTGTTTCTGTATTTGGTGCAACTGTTGATCATCTGTGATGATCTACACCAGTTGCTACTGGCAAGTGTCCACAACCAGTTTGCAACCATGATGTTAGTTGAAATAACACACACAAATAACAGGTACCCTATTTGCATGTATTATAGACCCCTTGCCTACCCCATAAACAGTGCTGTGGAAACCAAAATGAACCATCATGCAGAAAAAATCAATGAAACAGTATTTGTATTTTTTCTCAGACCTATTTCATATAATTTATTTACTAAGTTCTGGAAATGAAGAGCAAAACCTGCCTTGAAAAATCAGTTAATCTGAGCTGAGCCCATCACCTAACTAACTTCATTAGTGATTTGGAAATGTTGTGTATGTTGGGAGGAGAAAATCTAGTCCACTGGGTGTTAAAAGTGATGAGCAGTCAGAGACACAATGTTTTTCTGTCATTTCAGACTGCCAGCATAACCAATAACAAGTCTGAGTTCATGTAAGGTTCAGCAGAAAAAACTGATCTGAAAAAAAAAACACAGGCCAATAATCTACCATAATGTGGTCTCTAATTTGGCAACTGTAATTATTTCTGGTGTTTGTGGTGAGGATCAGAATGCAACACGCTCTTTGGATTGGTGAGCTAGTTGGTTCCTAAGCCAACAGTCTCCTAGCAACAAAGCCAATAGGCGAGCTGCAGCTGACCAGAGAGGGGAGTTGGGTGTTGTTTACCGAATCCTCTTCTGCCTGGTGTTTATGCAGAGGAAATTAGGCCATGGGCACTGGTGCATCAGCCTGACTGCTGCTGAGCTGGTGGTTAGGGAAAGAGAGTGAGAGAGAAAGAGGCTAAAGAGAGGGATGGGACACATGAGAGATACAGGGGAGGAAAAATGGATGAAAAGGGCAGCTTAAAAATGAAGAAATGGAGAATTAATGAGAGTGCCAAAACATGTCCACATAGTAAGAAACTGAGGCGTGTGTGGGAGCTCCAGCGAGGGGTGGATCAGTGGGTCAGTGGGCCAGAGTCAGAGAGCGTTTCTGGGCTTCTCCCCAGGCCGAGCCTCTGGCATAATCCTGGCTCCCAGCGACCTTATAATGCTCATGATTGCGCAACTCCACACGTGCGTGGATTAGGGCATTATTTTGTTTTGTTTTCCCGCCCTTTATTTATTTATTTTTTACTGGCGGGTTGTATTTGAACTGGGGACAATCAAAAAACTTGAGCAAAATGGAGATTTAATTTATACGGAACAGCTGTTCCAGTAGCAAATTTCATTTCAATTTACTGTAATGCTCATGTATCTGAATGATATCAGTTTGTGTGATTCAAGAGAGAAGAGTATGATATAAATGCATATTTGGATAAATAAATCCAGCTTTGCACCGCTGGGCTTAACACTGGGCTATGCATTCAGTAAGCTCAGTCATATGCACTGATTTCATGCCAGATTTGTTTGGTGCCTATTTACATGTTTAGTGGCAGTCACATGCATGATTCCTCAATTCTAACAATATATGAAAAGTACTGTTAAAAAATCACAGACAGTAATGTTGTATTTGATATCATTCAGATTTTAGCATAAAGGATGGGTGAGGAAGACAACATAATAAACACCAAATATTAATCAATTTCTTCTGCATAATTCAGTGTTAGAGCCTGGCAGCCCCTGTCAGGATTTTTCTGCATTGAGTTACCAGCAGGAGCATGCATGGGAACAAGCATGGGAACAAGCATGGGAACAAGCATGGGAACAAGCTTGGTGATAGGTGAAAATTCACCCTCAAGTTACTTCAGGACTCCAGAGTTGTCAATCAGTATATTTATTCAACAAGAGCAATTGCAATCGGGCTCACTCACAGCACAAGGATGAAAGTGAAGCAATGATAAACACATCGCACAAGGTTTATATAGACAGAAGTTGAGCATTCAGCAGGGAAAACCACGTGGTGGATTTCTCACGTCGGAGGCAAGGATGGAAGTTTTGCACAAAGTCGGAAGAAGCACAGTTCGTCCCTTATTATCACTTCTGGTCTAAACATACTCTTGTACAAAATGCAGACTAAGTGGCACCTAATATTCTAAGTTACACACATACACAGGAACACAGAAAAGCCATGTCCCTGTTAAAGAGAAAAGCATATAAGATAATTATTAAAACAAGGCACTTGATTCATATATTCAAAAGTCATTAACAGTGTTTGGTAATTATCTCCATCACTTGGGATCCCTTGGCATGTGCCCCTGCAAGACGTTGCAAGACTCAAATTAAACTAGGAATGCATTTCTGCAAGAACATGCAAAGCGTGATTGCTCAACAGCATCAGAGGAGCGGTAACACACTACCGTAACCCACGTCTTTGAGTCTGATGGTTTATGGTGTCGCCTATGCTGAGTGTACCCCCCCCCCCTCCCCCCCTAGATAATGAATGATATAAGAAATATGCTCGCCCATGTTAACAACGGTTAATGCTGAGGCTACCTGGTGCCTGTCCTCTTGGCATGACAGGTAGGCTAGGTTAAAAATCTGTAAATAAATAGTCTACACCAGCTGATGATAAAATGTAACGATATGTACACAGTTAGTGTAAGCTATCTGCTGGCTACTTTAGCCTGACACTGTGACCTGTTTAAAAACGCTGAGTGCTCTTTGGTCTAGTTGGCTCTGGTCTACAGCTGGCAGAGTGAGTAACGGCGCAGTAGGTGAACGTTTGACCGTTCATTTAAATGGGGAAACAGAGGGATGAAAAACGACAAAAATAACAAAAGTATGACAAGGGGCAGTGCAACAATTTCTACTACACGGGTCAGGACAAACACGTCAGAGTTGGAGCGCTGTTGATATCTCAAATGCGCTAGGAGCAGAAGTGGCGCCAAAAAGGGGTGGAATAAGAATAGGCTACATAAAAACAATAAATAAAACTTTAATATCAAAGAAGATCAATAGTGTTCTTGCTCATTCTCGTCCCGTATGGACACCCCACATCCTGACTGCTACAGTCTTGCTCTGGTTACAAGTAGACAGTAAGAGCAACATTTACCAGCACACAGGATACAGTTCCACCTTTGAATCATAAACTATCCAGGGGTTATTGATTTAGTACTACCGTGCATCCTCCTTCGCCCCATGTTCCTGGGACACTACCCTGACCTGCATCCATCAGCCCAGGCCGTCTGAGGGGGACGGTGGGCGGCCAAAATGGGGCTCCTCCTGTCCTGGCTCTCCTTCAGATTCCAGGAGACCACCTACCCCGAGCACCTCCGCCTGCCACCCCTAAAAGGAGCGTTTTCTCATCTAGGTATATGATAAGGATAGGGAGAGAGGGAAAGCATCTGCTGCTGCTAATAAATGAAGATGAAGGGCTGCATCTTTTCTGCCCGGACCTCTCTCTTGCTTCATTCCTCTCTCCATTTATGCTTTTTTTTGTCTCCCCTCTCTCACACAAACACACACACCAGTGATGTGTGGGCTGATCCAAAATGAGCGGGTGCTCCAGGTACGCTTACTTACCGTGTGCCAGAAAACTGTGGATTGGGGTTGTGGGTTGGGCACAATTTTACCTTGTTGAAGATCAGCGAGTTCGAGTTTAGCTTTAGGTTCAAGCTGCAGTCGGGTTGATTTAAAACATTGGGCAAGTTTAGGTGGCTTGTGAGTTGACCCGCATATCAATGACACACACACACACACACACACACCCTCTCCTGCACACACCCAGTTCTCACATGTTGTGAAGGACAGTAATTCTGGGAATGTGCTCATTTGTAAAGGGGGTTAGAGGAAGCTCCTAAATCTGCCAACCTCGCTGACACACGGGCCCCCCACTCCCTAAGGGGGGCTCTCCGGGCGGACTCACGGTCCATCAAGGAGCCCCGTCAGATCAGCTAAAAGAGGAAGCAAAGATTGGAGGCAAGATCTTATCTCCTCCACTCGTAAAACTTTCACACTCTTCATGTGTTTAGCCCCCCCCCCCTCAACAACACACACACTCACATACCCCATTCTCACTCACACGGAAAGACGTTTATTTACCGCAATTATGGTGTAACAGTGTTGTGTTGTAAAGAACCGTTTATCTCTTGGCAACCTAGTAACATTGGGCCTCATTCTCGAACGCAGTTAAGAAGAATTTAAGAGGAATTTAAGAGGAATTTCTTCTGAATTGGATTTAGGACAACATTTGGCATTCATGAAAGTTTTCTCATCTGGGACTTGCTCTGAACTTCAGAATACTTTCCGAACTCGAAATAGCAGTCGTAACTCGGCCAGAGTTTTCTCAAATGCGATTGCGTCTGTGCAAGTACGGCAATCCAGAATTTTCAAGTAGTTCCACGTTGGTGGAACGAACTGCCTAGCACTACCAGAGCAGGCGCGTCCCTCTCTACCTTTAAGAAGCTTTTGAAGACCCAACTCTTCACAGAGCACCTCCCTTCCTAACTGGCACTTCGACTAGTGCTTAACTTGCACTTATAGCAGTTACATTCCTGCACTTCGTTTTTATTTCCTATTTCGTTTTTCTATTTCTTATGTAAAGTAGTATTTATTGTTACACTAGGTCTCTATTGCTCGTAGCTTGACTGTTCTATCCCTTGTACGTCGCTTTGGACAAAAGTGTCTGCTAAATGACTAAATGTAATGTACACGAACACTGCAAATGTAAGTGAATAAATAAATAAGCACTAAACTCAATCACGTTGATATAGCTATAGTGGAATAGAATGGACACATCTACATCCTGCAACAGTCCATCTCTGCACCGTTCAAGTTATAGACATATATAGTTGAAGTTAGATCTGCGTTTACTCGACGTGATCGCTTTCCGCTTTGACATGACTCGTTTACGAGTTGCTTTCGTGTAGATTCGGTCAATTCCGACTGCACACGTCACTACGGTTGCGTGCCCTTATAAGGAGCTGGCAGGGCGTGTATGTATGCAAATTCAGGAGCACGAGAACGCGCTTTCAATTTAAGAAAACTCTTCCGGGGGAGCACAGCCCAGAAAACTTCTGCTGCGTAGGACCACATTTTCAAGCGTGCATGAATTTGGAGGATGTCTTTTGCTTACGTTGTTTTTCCGAAGCCCGTAAGAAACATTTCAGAAGAAACTTCAGAAAATGTTTGAGAATGAGGGCCATTAACCGTAATCTACTGCCATGGCTTCAGTGTGAATGCGAAACACAAGATGCAAGTTTTCAAAAAGGGCAAGGGGGAGGGGGGAATTCTACCCCTTTATTCACTGACTAGATTGATATCAGAGTTGTCCCTTGCCCCATTGATGTCCCATTATTTCTCTCAGGATTGTTTACTGTCTATGTGAGGACATTTAATATCAACCACAAGTGGTTGTGATTACTCTGAACCCTAGACGGTCTTTTATTGGTGAACTGATTTTGAGAAATTAAACTTGTGCAGCAAACAGTTTTTTCCTGGTAGCTAGCTAGCTAAGGAAACTTTTAAATGACAGTTTAAATGGCTGCATTCCATTTGCATGACATGATAGCTAGTTATCTAGCTGACATTACAGTCTCCTCAATTTTACTTTACAAATTGTAATAGGATAGAAATTGAAGATAGAAAACCTCAGGGTGCCTGTGTAGCTTCTCGGCTTGGCCCCCCAAATACTTAAGTTTAACTTAGCAGGTAATTTGATCATGTTAACACACCCTAGCAACTGCCAACCGTTAAAATGGTTCCCAAAGCTCGAGATAGCTAGGCTTGTTCACAGATAGGTTAACTGGCATGAGACCTCGCATGAAGCGTGACCCAATGGGGGACACTTGTGGGACAAGTAGTACGTTTGTGTGGGATAATGTGGGATTCTTATCAATAAGGTAACATAAAACTTCTATCTAACTTAATAAGAGAAGTTGTACTCTGCTTTTCAGCACGTAAACACTATACTTTTTCCAGTTACGCCATAAAAGATATGGGTTACAGCTATTGCACTATGAAAGATATGCAGGGAATGGCTTCTGCAAGTTGGAAGAAACTCAAACTTCAAAAGCTTTTAGCGTGCGCCTACGTTTACAGTTAGGACGGTAGCACTGTGCTACTGAAGGTGGAAGGAGCTAAGACTATAGAAATAATAATCTCACCTTCTTGAAGTATCCTGTGTGTTTTCAGAGTGTAAGCTTTCCTTGCAATCTACAGTGTATACATTTGACATCCACCTGAACTAATACAACTGATAAAAGCATCTGTGAGGTTCATCCAATCAGTATCTTCATGGATCAAATCCGCCCATGAAAAAGCAACCAAAATTGATTCAGTTTCTCTGTGATCTCCATTGCTCAATATGTCATCACCAGCTTCAGGTCTGTTATATCATGCCTACCTGTGGATATCTCTGCCTTTGCAAGAAATGCCCCTCTTTCAAAAGAGGAACTCACATTGTTGAGTGCACGGGAGGGCTGACATGTTAAAAGCGGCCAGACATGCTCCAAAATCAAAGGCGGTTTGCGAGACACTTGAGTGCTCAAGCTTTTATCCTGGGCCACTTGAATGTCTTATGTAAGCCCTCGGAGTGGAAGATGGCACAGGGGGGTTCAGGAGCCGCCCAGGCGGAACGGAAATGCCTGGCCGTCACAGGACATGGGCTCGGGACAATGCGTTCCGGCACGCCGTTGCCATGGCAGACGGATAGTTTACCGCCTCTCTCACCGGAGCTTTGGGTAGAGTGAGTGGAGACCAGAGCTTAATGTTTGGTGACACCTCGCTTGAGAAGACATATGTAGGGAGTCTCTTTTGTCATGGTATTTCATGATATTCTAGAACTTTACAGACTGTGTACATACATAGTTTGTCAAATCCATAACATTTGTTTTATGGACTGTTCACACTTTTCTATTTTTAACTTAGTGGGTATATTAAATGTATGATATAATTTGTATACATTACACTTTATTACACTGTAATGACCATAATCAAACAATGTATTGATGTTTAGATTACCTGTACTTCCTGGAAACCAAACCATTTGCTTGGCTTTGTCATTGCCATGCTCAGCCATATGATATAACTTGTTCAAACAGCAAAGCTTTAAGTCAACCGCCTGGAGAGTACTCTTTTTCTGCAGTTAATATCCACCACGTTCTTGAACGGCTGCAGGTATGCACACGCCCAAAGGCACTAACTGACAAATGATTCTGAGGCTGATCCTTGTGTTCCACTCTTGGGCAACTATTTATCCCACTCACTGTAAGACGAATGCAGAGAACAGGAACAGAGAGTCCTGCCTCTGAGCTTATAAACCAAACAAGACATGAGTGAGAGATCAATCATACTAAGAAGGAAGAAAAGAAAAACAAAAAAAAGAGACACATGGAAGAAGAAAGAAGAAAGCTCCAGAGATACTGACACATCCCATGTAGTCTCTGCTGAGAGGCTGCTGTGTCAAACACAACCTCAGACAAGCAGGCCTACTGTATTTGTTCAAGTCAAAAGCTAGGCTGACAGGGTATGTGAGAGAGCATCATCATGTCTTAAAACACTTCATGTACCGTCTCTCTCTCGCTCTCTCTTGGCACCTGTGTAAGCAAAACATTTAAAGCACACGATCAATCAGTTTGATGACGTTTGATTACACATAATTGCCCATTGATCAATTCTAATTTGAGGTGCGCCGTGTCAAAAGGGGTCCTCAAAAAGACAACTACCC
>NC_045168.1:8489221-8491721 GCF_900700415.2 Clupea harengus | reverse complement strand
CAATTGATGCGACGGTGCTCAACAGAGATGATCAAGGCCGCTAACCTCAGCCTCGTAAAACAGCGTGAATGCAAACTGCAACCATGGTCCAACATGTCCAAGGGTACTTCACAAAGGCCGTTTGCAGAGATCTATGGATAATCAAGTGTTTATGTCCCTCGGAGATCAGGTTAACATCTCTAACATCCCCCTCTTTTTCTTGATATGGGAGCAAGCGCAACCCATGTTTTGTCAATCAGGTGTCTGGAGAGGTGAAGACTCCCGTTTGGATACAATCGGTGAAAACTAAATGGCAAATTAATTGTACTTAGGACGTAGGCTGATGTGCTTTTACTGACATTCTCTATCTGTCTAGGTGATTGACCTATGTTGTGATAGGGTAGGGAGTGTAGGGTAGCAGTGCTAGTATAACCCTGAAGACTACAAGTAAAGTTTCATTTACTATAATTTTCAATGGGATTTTATAGAATGAAAAAATTGCAACCGTATTTAAAGGGAGATTACCTTCCGTTTTCTAGTTATAAGACTTGTACTGAGTCAGTAAAACAGATTGTGTTATGTCTACCTGTACATACAGCGCACAAGTGAGTACACCCCTGTCACATCACTTAAATGTCAAATGATTCACGACTGTATCGCCTTACAGTAATTGCATTACTTCTAAGTTGAACAGTTGGGTATTTGCTCTTTTGTAAAAAAAAACATTTAAACTAACAGTTGCACTAACAAACAAAAAAACGTACAGATTCACTATATTAAAAATACAGACCCTACGGTAGGAACTTAATGCAACAAAGTACACCTTTCATTATTGATATACATTTTTTTTTTTTTTTTACAACACTTCGTATGTCCACCTTTATGTGTGTCCTCAATCCTCCTCAGCATGGAGGATATCTGTGTTGCACACATTTCTGACAAGATGTTCTGCCATTCTTCAGAGACAATTTTTTCAGCTGCTCTTGGCTCTCAAATCTTCTAAGAACATTCAGATGCTGCCCCAATGGCCTGGTGTAGTCTGTGTGTTATGAGTGAGCGTATAGGGATGTGTTCGTCATCAATGTGGCAAACACTGTATTCATTTAAAAAAAATTAAAAACGACTGCACGCAACCGGTTGATATGAGATTTACCAAATTGTTGTTTCATTAACTTTGGCATGCTGTCAAATGTATTTCTCTCCTGTCATTTCATTGGAAAATGTCAAATTCAGTGCAATTCTGCGTTTAATGATGATTTCCATTTTAATTACTGAATTCCGCAATTTTGTCCATATTTTCCACATTGTGTAAATCATTGGGCCCTACTAAAGGCAGCTGTCACATATTTGCAGAGACAAGAAGGCCGTGTGAAACTGTTAGATAAGAGCAGCCAAACAGAATGGAACAACTGCCAAACCAAAAAAGAACTGACACACAGACAATAGGACGACATGTTTAGTAGTTTCTGTTTTTGTGTGTGTGTGTGTGTGTTAATTTCCATACAGGTGATCTGGGTCGATAAGACCAGGAAGAGGAACAAATTTGCACCTCATCCCACAATGTCATGGCAGGAACCAAGAGGAGTGTGTGAATGTGTGGGTGTGGGTGGATAGGTGGGTGCTCCGAGCTCCGTGGCACTGCGTGCGGGAACAGCTGGTGCGAGGTGAGGGTGTGAGGTCAGGCAGGGTTGAGCGGAGGGCCTGGGGAACCCTGTGCTAGTCCAGGCCATCACTCATCACTGACGCCGCAGGAAGCGGGGCCACTTTGAAGCTTTTCGGGGGAGAACATGATGTACGGTGGGAAAGAGCTCCCAGTGGTCCCTAATACCCCCCTACACACACACACATACATCCACGAACCCCTCCCTCGCACCCTTCCCAGAAGAGATGTAGATGTGATACCTTAGGAACACTGGATACCTCCTTAACCACTGAGGTTAACTTTGGGAAGTAGAGTTTAAGGAAAGTACACCGATGCTAGCACTTCCTCCCTCCTTTCTTTTCTTTGTGTCCTTCTCTCCTTCCCTTTAAATTCACTCCCCTCACAACCCCACACTCATGTATGTCATAAATCCAGGAGTTGACACCTTGAATGACCTCTCCGAAGAACAATGACAGAAAAGACTGGCATGATTAGAAGGGAACAGCGGAAGTCCAATTCATCTCCTGTCAGAGGAGTGTGTTAATCACAGGGAGAGGAAGTGTGGCTCTCTATGGCTCCCAAGGTCAGGTGGAACAGATCCATGTCTCTGCTTCAGCTTCCTGTGGTACCTGAGAGAGAGAGGCACAGTGAATGTCTGCTCTGGGCCCCAGACTTGTGATAAGTCTAAACTAAAGGACGACGGAGACCTAGAAGGGAAATTTTTTTAAACTCAGTTTTGGGACTTTAAATACGATTCTTGCCCCCAAATCATAGTTTCCCTCTTGAAAGCGTGTGGTGATGCCAACATTATCCCACTTTCTGATCACGATGGAAGCCCCTATCTGGCCAAAAGTGCACCACAATTACAGCATACCTCAC
>NC_045168.1:8479221-8484221 GCF_900700415.2 Clupea harengus | reverse complement strand
GAAGCCCCAAAAAGAACTAGCCACACTTGATGAACAGCCACAGAAGCTTTAACCACTGAACGATTTTACATATTTATAGCAGAGCCCCAAATGATGAACAGAGATTTAGGCCATTTAATTTACTCACCGCAGCGAACAGGGTGTACATTAACATACCTTCACACCCTTCCTGCTCACTACGCAGTCGATGTTGCTCTACAGAATTACTAATTATTAAATGTAGACAATTATTGAGTA
This sequence comes from Clupea harengus, assembly GCF_900700415.2. Taxonomy (NCBI): domain Eukaryota; kingdom Metazoa; phylum Chordata; class Actinopteri; order Clupeiformes; family Clupeidae; genus Clupea; species Clupea harengus. The sequence continues at coordinate 8,483,984 of NC_045168.1, read as the reverse complement.
ATCACACAGAATCATTTTGTGTTAAATCTTAATTGCTAATAGTTCTGCCTGAGCAACACAAGCATATGTGCACAGGAGTACTTACTTTTATGTTCGATCAAACTTAATGACCTCTAATATGTGCTCATTGATTGTGCACAGGACATTGATTAGTGCTGTGATGTTTCTGCCAAGAGTAAAAGGGAAGGTGTTCCAACTTCATGGTGGTTTCCTTGTGGCTATACAAACTACTGCAGATGTCTGCAGGATCCAGTAATGGAAATATGACATAACAGTTTACATTAGACTGAATTAAATGGAGAGGGGTGGGTGGGTGGGGGGGGTAATGTAAGGACAAATGGAATAGAAAAAAATGTTAAGGAGAATGAGTTACATTTAGTTCAGAAAAAAAAGACTTAATTAGCCTTTGAAGATTGCTCAGACAATCCGAGCTGCTAATCTTGAAGAAGGAAAATAGGGCAAAACAATGAAGTGACAAGAGTCCATTAAAACAAATGTCAGCTTTTGAAAGCCTTTTAAACTGCCCTCTGTGGCCTCAAACACCACCCTCCCCACCCTTAATTAGAGGCGCCCCGTCCATACATGGTCAAACACACACACTTTTAAAGAAAAATATAAAGGGGTAAATAATTGTGGTAGTCTCGGAATGTATATATATATATATATCCACCTCCGTAAGTAAAAGGGAGTGTTATTCAAAGACTCCCACAGAGGAAAAAACTGTGAGAAAACCGAGATACAAAAACATGAAAGCAGTTTTTATTGTTTCCCGACAGCACAAGTCACCATTTTTCACACCAGACTTCCACTTAATTGAACCCCCATCACAGTTTGAAAGTTAGTTTTCAAAATAGAAGAAAAAAAAATAAAATCACAATACAACTATGAAAAAAGACAATAACACTTAAATCAAGATCTATAAAAAATATAAAACATAAAACAGTACTATCTTTTAATAATCTCCATTGTGACAAGTACCATTTCAATAACAAAAACATAATTTAAACATTTCCATCCTTAAATTTACAGAAAAAAAACTGACGCTGATAAATGAATTTTAAGTATTAGTTCATTTTTTAAATAGAGGAAAAGAGACATCATTTTGTCATGCAGAGGATGAAATATTAAATATTAATTCAAACAAAAATAATATATATTCATATATATATATATTTCTCTATGTATATCTCTCTTTTTTTAAATTTCAAGTCAAAACATTCCCCCCTCCCTCACACAGGAAGAAAACAAACGCTCAATTAAAAAGGAGAACGAGAAAAGAAGGAGAAGTAACGAGAAATGCTTTTATAGCTGCCATTTGTTGCATGGCCTTTCCAGAGAGACGTGTAAAAGCAAATCGAAGCGACGCTGTTTTGGCACAAAAATGATGTCCGGTTACGGCAGTAGCATTCACTTTTTCTGTGAAAAGACAAAATCAGGGGAGGGAGAGACGCCCAAAGCCGTTGTTTTCTTTTCCCCATATTTTGTTTCTCTCTCTGTCTTCCTCTCTGTAGTATTTTTTTTGTAAGATTTTCATATAAAAACATTCTGTGCATCGCTGTGACGGGATGGGGAGTGGAGGGTAAAGAGCAAGGGGGGGCAGAGGAGAGGTGGATCCCAGAGGAGGTTTTACTGCAGCATGGCTTTTATGGCCTTGTTGGTCGACTCGTCATTCAGATGCTTTGTGGTGTACCTGTTGAGGACACAAGGTGGTCACATCCATCAAATCAGTTAATGAGCCTTGTAAAAAATATATTAAAAAATCATTACCAAGCCAATTTGCTGTGGCTAAACCACACACATGCACTTACATACACACACTGAATAGTAAAGTTGTCATTAAGGATTCTTTACTCATTTACCTCATTTAACTGTTTTAAAAGTGCATGTTCAGTGCAGTGTATTAGCAAAATGTTGACATTATCAAACACACCCACACTCACTCACTCACTCACACACACACACACACACACACACACACACACACACACTCACACACATTTAAAGTCTCTTATGGTGAGGACCTTGGGGAACTGGAGCACTTGGGAGGGTGGGGTGACATTAGCATCTCCAAGCGGTTTGATTGGTTAAGAATGCTGTCACCTGACTGGCATAGTCAGATCTGCCAGGGGGGCAAGGAGAGGGGGGGATGGTAGGATCACTACAGGACCCCACATCATTTGTTGCCATAGCAATTGGGTAAACACTGCCCTTTTTAGATTCTGATCCGACAGTGGGTGGCTGAAACCCTGTGTGTGTGTGTGCGTGTGTGTGTGTGTGTGTGTGTGTGTGTGTGTGTGTGTGTGTGTGTGTGTGTGTGTGTGTGTGTGTGTGTGTGTGAGTTTCATTTGATTGACACATGTCCTGGTTGGCTCTCACCACAGGAAGCGCCACAGGTTCCACTGGTGTGAGACATAGATGTGGGAGTTGCCATGGAGACGACAGAGGGCGCGCGCAGGCAGCTGTGACTGCGAGCCTGCAGGTGAGGAGAGTGATGCCGGTGGACTGCCCAAGGGGTGTGTGTATGTGTGTGTGGAGGGGGTACCAACAGTCTCCTTCAAAAAAAGCATATTCAGGCTGACTCCAAGTCAGTCATTTAGTTAGGGGATGTGCACACCAGAGGAAGTCTCTAGCCAATCATCAGTTCGTCCTGTTAAATCCAAATAAATGACAGCAAGCCCACCCTATAAGTCATACCACATGAGAGGGTTGATGACAGCATCGGTGATGTACCCCGGACTTAAACTGTCAGTTCCCTGACCAAGAGCCCTGGTGAGAGAGAGGGTGAAGACCTGGCAGACTCGCTCCCCACTAGCCCTGTGTTAAAGTCCGGGGTGTGGATCTTATACTGAGCCGAGGTCTGTAATCCTTTCAATTTAACCAGGATTAGAATCAAATCCCAAAAGTTTTTGGTGCTGCCTTGGTATGCCTTCTTTTAAAATAGAGTGAGCATTTGGTTGGTGAAGGATTTTATGGACTGTCACAGTGAAATCACACAAAGAAATGGTTGTTTTTAGTTTTACATAAAATGGTTCCATTTCGAGGTAAAGACTCATAACTACCTGAGAGCATTAAGAAGGCCTTCTACACTGTTTGGAGGCTGGTCACGGAGAACCTTGATGCACCCTTTCATCTGTCAGAGGAGAGGAAAACAACTCTAGTTAGTATACCATCTCAGCACCAGCACAAGCAGTGACACTGCTACGCTAAGCTTCAGTCACCAATCACACTCTAAATGCTAAATGCCTTCATTACATTGACAAAAACCACAAAGCCCAAAAACGAGTGTATCCAATTAAATACAAATCAAGAAAATCACACATCATCTACACATGGGTGCCCTTGAAGCATTGCTTACACAGTGCTGACAGACTGCTCTGAGGTCAGTGTTTGTGTGCTCGAGCAAACATGCTTAAGAATGGGCGGGCATGCGAGGGCCACACTCACGTCAATCTTGGAGGACTTGGCGAAGGCCCCCACGGGATGGACGTAGTCGTAGAGGATGATGACGCCCACCATCACCCGCAGGCAGAAGGACACAGTGTCCTCGCTGGCAAAGCGGCTGCGGTACTCTCTGATGTACACACACACACACACATACACAAAGGGAGCAGAGTGTCAGATGCACACACACATATGGACACAGGGAGATGTGTCAATTATACACATACATGAGCATACACGCACACACACATACCACTCTAAACATGGTGTCAGACAGACTCATGGAGGAGAGGCACAGGGACATTGTGTGTGTGTGTGTCAGGCACAGATTTGTACACACACACACACACACACACACACAGTAAAAGGAAGTAGATCTGAGGACAGATTCGTCTGATATGTCTACTAACATCACCATTACTGAGAGATATTGATTACACACTTTCTCCTCTAAGTGGTTGTTGACTTACGGTGTCTCCAGCATGACTTTGCACACACTGGCCATAGTGCTGAGGACATCAGTCGTGTTCTCGATTGGCAGGTTCTTGTTCTGCAGCGGCACACACACACAACAAAGCTCAATCGACAGAACCCGCCCACCTCAAACCATTCTAACTTTATAATGAGATCCGAATTGGAAACAGTGGCATCGATAAACCACTGAATCATTCAATGCACAGCCTATTTTCGAGTGTATGAGCGTTGGTCGGTTGTTAGGAAGGACGTTGGTTGTGCTTACCTCCGAGACAAACTTAGTGGTGCCATCGCTTAAAGTCTTCAACATGGGCGTGGCGTCGGCGTAGAACAGAGATATCCGATTGGCCAGCTCGTTGTTGACTTCATTTTCGCCCTCGGCCTGCGTAGCGACATAGAAGGAGAGCGGTCATTAGCAAGCTACTTAATGCCATTCGGGACCTGCTGCAAGTCTTCAGGCTTTATGTCAGTGTCGTATTTTCCACACTGAAATGTGCTGAATTATAACCGTTACATAACAGGTACACCACAGTCATTACATGGCTGACTGACTAACTTTAAAATTCATTGGCAGCTTCCGACTCAGCATATAGTATAAATAAATCATCCCAGTGTACTGTATAGATGCACTGAGACAATCAACTGGGGACTGCCCGGGAGATCATCACCATATAACAGTGGAAACTGTAAGCTTTTATATTCTGTAGTATAATGCTGCACGGTATGATGCTAGCAGTGGACTCCACTGAAAATGCCTACAGGCCCATTAAGCAGGTGCGAAAGGCTAACAGTCCTGGGTACAGCTCTGACTGTCTCTCTCCTATCATTCACCATTACTAAATCAACAG
>NC_045168.1:8464221-8474221 GCF_900700415.2 Clupea harengus | reverse complement strand
AGTAGGTCAGGCACAGTGACTGAGGGCTGGCGGAATGGGGGCTGGCACGCCACCTTGCACCCCCTACCTACCCACTTTTATCGAGCTTGAGTCGAGGCAGGGGGCTCTAATTGGGGCGTCCCAGCCTAGAGCCTCGGGGAATCTATATGTGTGAGTATGCAAGTATATGACTGAATGTGTGTGTGTGTGTGTGTGTGTGTGTGTGTGTGTATATGTGTGTGTGTGTGTGTGTGTGTGTGTGTGTGCGTGGGGGGAGGGGTGGGAGAGGCAACAATTTCTCCCCCTATGTATAGCAAGACAACGGTAAGGCATGATGATCGTCTCAGACAGACGTGTAAGTGTTCCTGCCGGCGAACCCACGGCCGAGGTGACAGACACTTACAGCGAGGCAGGAGCAGAGGAGCCCAGCTAACGGCGGAGTGAAAAAAATGTACATCCCTCTCAATGAACTCGACTGAACCCAGATACGGGAGACACGAGAGAGAGAGACGCCTCAGCACTGCAGCGGAGCCGGAGGGAACCACCGTGCCCCAGGTGGAACATTCCTTCTGTAGTGGAGGAGGAGGATCAGAAAAAGATACTCCACATTGTTCTTTAGTGCTCCCTTATGTGCGAGTGGAGATATCGCAAACTTGGGGCTTACACTCCGAGACAAAATGAAATGCTAATTAACTTCTCGTTAGCCGGCACGGTAATCCTATTAGTGCGTAATTAGCGAGCAGGAGGAACTTGTTAACCTATTACACCCGCCGCTTATCACACCTGAGGGAAAGGTTGGTGTGTGGAGAACAAAGCTCTCACATACAACCCCCCACAAAGACACACACACACACATATATAGGAGATTGAGCAGCCTGCAAGGTAAATGACACACACCTCAGTCACCCCCAAAGATGGGGGATTAAGAATGAGATGAAAACAGCTCTTTGTGAACGGGTTGTTATTCAGGTGGTACTCCAGAACCTCTATGAAACAACTAAACTAGCCAGTCAGCAGAGTCTAAAACAATCATGTCCTCAGAGGGCTGGTCAGCCTCTGGAAAATTCCCCTTCACTCAATCTGAAACTCTGTGACATTTAGCCTGCCTCTTTTAAAATGGTGCTTTTACTTATAGCAGCTCAGAGTGTGAAACAGACCAACTCTGTTTTCCACTGTATGCCGCGTGCCAATGTATTTCACCAGGCTTTATCATAGAGCCTCATAGAAATGAACACCAAAGGAAAGGGGGTTCAAGCCTTGTTGTAAGACATGTTCTGGCTTAGCCCAAGGCAAAATCTCAGTAATCTACAGATAATGTTTTCCATCACTGGCTTTGAGTGGGTGTCTGGCACACACACACACACACAAACAAACACACACACACACACACACACACACACACACACACACACACACACACACACACACACACACACACACACACACACACACACACACACACACACACACACACACAGACACACACACAGACACACACACAGACACAGCATGGGCAGATGAGTTCTTGCTAAGCTGGTGGAGGATGCAGGTGATCGTGGCGGGGAGTGAGCGGACACCTGCCTTGAGCTCGTCGAAGCGCAGCGTGAAGTGCAGGATCTCGGCGAACTGCTTGGCCAGCGCCTGCTCGCGTTCCAGGTGCTGTGTGGGGTCGACGTACGTCTCGCTAGTCAGGGCCCGCAGCAGGCTGTGCAGCGCCGCCTCTGTGTGCGGGAGAGAGGGAGAGGGAGGGATGGAGGGATGGGGGAAGGAAATGAATACAATAAAAGATAAAATAAGGTTAGAGCATTTGATTTGAGGGAGTGATTAGGTTAAGTGTGGAGAATGTTGGTGTACTGTCTGTGGATTAAAACTGACAAAAACGACTCCAAGTGTGTGTTTGTGTGTGTGTGTGTGTGTGTGTATGTGTGGGTGAAGGCACATCATTCCATTTCATGAGGGAAGCGATGGCATCCTATGATACTAATTACCACCACAGATTTGAACAACTTCATCTTGTTTGTGACTAAATTAAACACAAAGCATTCCGAGATCCGGGTGGTACAATTCCCTCCAGGAGCGCATCTCATCCAATTCAATTAGGAGATTGTTATTTAGTTTTCCTATCCCTGCTGTACAACACTCCTATAGAGCCCAACACCCAAACACAGAGACCACAACAGAAAAGTAATCATGTGCCTCCGTAGACGTCAGGCGTGTAATCCTCTTGGGTGTTTGAACAAGGCCCTTTGCTCACATCACATAATCTAATACAGACATTAATATCTAATGATCTAAATGCATGTACCCCCATACACACTTACATAACATACTCAGCTTAAGCCCCAAGATGACCCTGATGCAGTAGGCTAAGCAGAGGCTTAGAACCCCTGGAGGTGTATGTGTATGTGTTTGTGTATGTGTGTGTGTGTGTGTGTGTGTTTATGCATGTGTGTATGCATGTGTGGAGATGCATGGACTAGGAGCACCGCAGCGCATTAAGCTCAAGCTCTAACGAGCCCCCCCTGCTCTTGCATAACAAACGGCGCAGGTCCACACTGGGTCACACCAAACGAGATTACACAAGGGTGGCCGGAGAGCAGAGGAAACAGATGATATTATTATTTACGATTGATTTGGAGCGAAAGGGGACGAACAGTGGGGACCAGGTCAGCATGCGCGGGACCTGAAACCTCAAACACGCCAAGGGCCACAGAGAGGCTCATCATGGCAGGTTAAAGAATCTGATCCACTGGAGGGAAGTCGATAACCAGGTCGATGAATCCAAATCTAGGGCTTTACAATCTATGAAAGAGGAAACACATGAGGACAACGAGTTTGCACCAGTCCACAGTTTGAAAAATGTATCCGTCACCTCACACAAACCCGCACGGCCAAGGAAGGGAAAATTATTAGGAATATAGGTGTACCCAGTATAGGCTTTTGAATCTGCTTTTGGGTTTTTCAGCTGTGAGTCACAGATTTCCAAACATCCATTCTTAGAGTGCAGAGGAGTCAGGTCATGTCTTCTTCTTCCAGTGGAGTTCACCCGATGAGTGGTGGAAGCGGCTATCACTCGGCTCGTCATCTTCCCTGCCTTGGCCCATTTGCGAGCACATCAAACGCTGTCAGGGCGGGAGTACTCCGACCCCTGACAGACGGCAGCCGACACGTCAGCGCCCTGCTCACCTTCACTCGACGCGATGACGGCTCGGCTTCCTTTGGAGACGCACGGAGAAGCGCCTACTCCCTGGAAACTGGCTTTTACTTCCCAAGCACGTCATACGGAGAGGAAACTTTGAGATGGTTGAACTGCAGGCGGACATGTGGTATCTTCTTCCATCCATCCACTTCTTTATTACCTCTTGCAAGGAGGCTCTGTTTTCGGTGTGGTTTGTGTGTTTGTCAGTTGGATTACTCAATGACTACCAGCCGGATTTTCATGAAACTTGGTGGAGGGGTGTATCATGGGCCAAGGAAGAACCAATTAAATGTTTGGAGTGGTTCCGAATCTCCGGGCAAATACACACATTATTTTTAACCTTTGTTGTTGAGATAAGGCATTTGGCCCTGGCAGAGGTCTGCACTTTCTGAGCACCCTTCCAGTCTTGTATTATAAAAACATAACACATCAGTTGTATAAGACTGACATAATGCGCTAATTTATGAAACCGAACATCATTAGGATCATGTAGAAATGCCTTGTACAGCTTTTAGCGCAAAAAATGTAAAGTTATAAGTTATTTGCTCCCTGGTGTCTGCTGCTTTCCATTTGGACATAAAGATTCCCAGACAGCAGAGCCTTTGGTAGGGTGGTAGACTGCTGAGGTTCAGGCCCTGCTTAGCATAGAGAAGGGCAGGGACTCTGGGCTGGGGCTAGAGAAGTGAGTGCCTGGCCACGGTAAATTGAGCAGATCGGCAATTATTTGTAATGGCCGCCGATGTCTGCTGGAGCCGTGTTTTGTTTTTTGTTTTTTTCCGTCTGCGCTATGATCAAAAACAGCCAGGGAAGTGCACTTCCCTCCCCGACCCAGTCAAAACAGAAGCTGAGGCGGGCCACTTTCAGAAGAGACCTGGGAGAAGACGGCAGGCTTTCGGCTCTCCCGTGAAGTCTGAGGGAGGTACGGGGGGAGAGAGGGGGGAGGAAGGACCCGTCAGAAGCCATCAGATCAGGGTTGGGCAGGAGGGTGGAAGAAAAGCACATGTGGGGGAGGGGGGGGGCAGACAGAGAGAGGGACAGACAGGGAGAGAGAGAGGGAAGGGTAGCGCAAGAGAGAGAGAAAGAGACAGAGAGATAGAGAATGTGTGATATATCCCTGCGGGGTGGCATCGACGCCCTTCCACTACCCTGGCATCCGCGGCCATGTTTTTCCATCCTCGAGAGGAGAGTGCCCTTGCATGATCCTCTGTTTGCCATCCCCTTGTCCCCATGTTGAGGTCTACCACACTGCAGCATCTCCAGTGACTTTCCAAGAGGGGCCTCCGCGTGCACAGCAGTGGCTGCAAATGTGTTCTGACTGCAGAGATGGGAGCAATCCGTTGGCACGCAAATGATCGTTCTCATTCCCAGAAGCAGCCAAACTACAGCTCTGACTAGAACCGTGTGTTAGCATACAGAGCAAACAATGACCTACGGTGCGTAGCGAGTGTGGCAGACTACCGTCATGGTAGTCAGGAGAGCGTAGAGGAGAACTTCAAAGCGGTCATCTGTTGATTGCATAACCTTCTGAGGCAGCCCAGTCCAGACACGTGTGTAACTGTCCCATCCTCTTAGAGCACCTGAGACACCCCCTGACTGCCTGGGACACCACCACCACCACTGCCGCCAACCACCTTGATTTCTCCGATCTGTTCTCAATTACGGAGACTCAACTTTCCCAGAGATTTCTCTGCACAGACCATGACATTGAGAATGACTCCATTGCCAGTAAATGTCAGCTTCACTCGCAACGGCTGTTATGACACACAGGGACCAATTATGCTCAGGAACATTGCTAAAGCCATACCCCCGGTGTGGCCTCACTACTCGCAGCCCTGTAGAAGCCTGGGCGCCTGATAGGAATCCTGGCTCCCTAAGATCGTGATGTTATCAGTAATAATTCAACAGAAGAGAGACGGAATGGAATATAATTTTCAAACAGAAATCAAACGTATCTAATAATGCTTTAACATCAATCATAGCCAGTCAAGCGTGGGGGAACAGCCCACCTCCTTCTTGCCCACCCCCCTACAAACACACACACACACACACACACACACACACACACACACACACACACACACACACACACACACACACACACACACACACACACACACACACACACACACACACACACACACGTCTCTCCCCCCTCTCAGGGCCGTGGCAGAAGTGTGTGAATCAGACTGGAAAACGCGGGAGAAGGAGGTGACCTACTTGGTTACGTAACAGCGCCGCGGCGCGCTGGCTGGGGCCTGTGTTCATCGACTGCAGCTTTGAGGCCATTACTGGGATTAAGGGCCCGCGCTCGGCAGGGCCCGAGGGCCACGCAGAGGGCACAGGAGGCACTGGGAGGGGGCAAGGGTGGGTCGTGGCTCAGGGCGCCCATGGTTGCTTTAGGGGTTGAGGGGGTGCTTAAGTCGTCATCCGAAGCCCAACAAGCCCTCAAGAGGTCGTGACCTGAGACAGCAGTGTGGGGGGGGGGGGGGGGCAGTGGCGAGCATCCGAGCATGAGCAGCCGTGACGCGTGTGGGGTTGTGTTTGTTTGGGGGGGGGCTTGGGGTTGTGTGTGCATTTGAAGAGGGATGGGGGGATGGGGGAGTGTGTTCAACCATGTATGTGCATTTGTGCATGTGTAGTTGAGTACTGATGCCTGCCTGCGTGTGGATGAGCCTGGAACTTTCTTCATGTCAGTGTGCAAGACTGAGTGAGAGAGCAGGCGCGAATGTGAGTGTAAGTGTGTCTGTGTGTGTGTGTGTGTGTGTGTCTGTGGTGGACAAGAGACAAGTCAGAGGTCACAATTCACTGAAGATAACCTCGGCTATGTTAAGAAAGCGAAAGAAAGAGAGAGAAAGAACTTGCTGTCTGTCTGTCTGTCTGTCTGTCTGTCTGTCTGTCTGTCTGTCTGTCTGTCTGTCTGTCTGTCTGTCTGTCTGAGAAGTTCAAGTCAGGTCACAATTCACTGAAGATGATAAAGCGAAAGAAAGCGATAGCGAAAGAACTTGCCATGAGTATGAGTATGAGTGTGTGTGTGTGCGTGTGTGTGTGGTGGACAAGAGACAAGTCAGAGGTCACAATTCACTGAAGATAACCTCGGCTATGTTAAGAAAGCGAAAGAAAGAGAGAGCGAAAGAACTTGCCGTGTGTGTGAGAGAGAGAGACCTTGTCGTTCCAGTAGGGATTGCCATAATCTCTGCCTGGCTCCATGCAAGTACGTGTGATTATAGGTCACCAAGGCTGCGGTTCACTCACTCACTCACTCAATAGGCAGCGGTGGCGGCAGTGGGCTCACCTAATCTCTGCGAGAACTGGTAGAACTTCTTCAGCTTGCCCACCAGTGGCACCACGGCGGCCCAGGCTTTCTCCTGCAGCGCCTCATCGTTGGGGTTCTGGATGGCCTGGTGGAGGGAAGGAGAGCAGCACCACACACAAACACAGACACAGACACACACACATGAGCCTCTGGGCTTCCCCGCCGAGGAAGACATTAGGCATGACATGACTGAGTGAGAGAGCAGGCGCGAATGTGAGTGTAAGTGTGTCTGTGTGTGTGTGTGTGTGTGTGTGTGTCTGTGTGTGTGTGTGTGTGGTGGACAAGAGACAAGTCAGAGGTCACAATTCACTGAAGATAACCTCGGCTATGTTAAGAAAGCGAAAGAAAGAGAGAGAAAGAACTTGCTGTCTGTCTGTCTGTCTGTCTGTCTGTCTGTCTGTCTGTCTGTCTGTCTGTCTGTCTGTCTGTCTGTCTGTCTGTCTGTCTGTCTGTCTGTCTGTCTGTCTGGCTGCTGGTGATGGCGCTTGTGTAGCGGCCGTGGAGATCTCGTGCAGGAGATAGTTTGTCTGTTTTGTTTTTATGTTCTGTGTTCGGTTTCACTATGAGAATCCCATACACACGAAATGAACTACTAAACATCAGAGCAACTTTATCCCGTAGTTGCCACCCTGATCTTCAGGGTTTTCATTCGGATATCCTTACTATCTCTACGGATCGTAGCCCAAACAAACACACGAGAGCTCGCCCATGGAGGCTACTCCCCCGCAGCAGAGCGAGGGGCAAGCGAGCCGGCTGCAGACTCCGCTTGGAGAAGAAAGGTTTCCGTGCACCTTTACCTGGATTAGTACTGGCTAACGTGAGATCACTCAGCAACAAGCTAGATGAGCTCCAACTTCGGCTGAGGACGGACAAGAGCTATTCACATATTGCTGCTTTCTGCTTTACGGAAACCTGGCTCCACTCCAATATTTCTGACACGGCGATGGACCTGCCCGGCTATCAGCTCTTTAGAGCGGACCGCGATGCGACAGCCACCGGGAAAACAAAAGGCGGAGGTGTCTGCTTTTATGTGAGTAACGAGTGGTGCAGCGATTTAACAGTCATCGCTGAATTATGTTCCCCCGATCTGGAATTACTGGTGATACACTGCAAACCCTTCTACTCACCTAGAGAAATATCATCCATTATCCTTGCGTGTGTCTACGTCCAGCCTCAGGCGCACGCCGACACCGCACAGCAACTTTTAGCAGATCAGATCACGGAGTTGGAGAACAAGTTCCCTAACTCCACTTTATTTGTCATGGGTGACTTTAACCACACTGATCTGAGATCTGAACTTCCAAAATACCATCAGCTGGTGCGCTGCGCCACCAGGGGAGAACGGACTCTTGATCAGTGCTATTCTACCATCAAAGAGGCATATCGCGCGTGCGCACCACTAGGCAATAGCGATCATTCTGTGATTAAACTCATCCCCACATACCAGTCCCTACTCAAGAAACAAAAACCGGTCAAGAAGTCTGTCCAGATACGAACACCTGATGCAACTGAATCACTGCAAGCCTGTTTTGACATTACAGACTGGGCAGCTATTAAGCTGGCATGCAATGACATTGATGAGTATGCAGACACATGCTCATCCTACGTCTACTTCTGTGAGGAACTCTGCATCCCCAGACAATCCATTGTCATTTATAGTAATAATAAACCGTGGTTCAACAAGGAGGTGAGGCTACTGAGGAGAGGGAAGGAGGCGGCCCACAGGAGCGGAGATAAGGACGCGTACACCAAAGCCAAATATGCCCTCAGCAAAGCCATCCAGCATGCTAAAGGGGTGTATAAGACTAGAATTGAACAACAGGTCGGGGATAAGAACATCAGAGCTGTCTGGAGGGGCCTACAATCTGCCACGGGCTACAAGAAGAAGCCCCCCCCCACCTCTAACGACCCAAATCTACCAGACCAGTTCAATGTGTTCTGCACAAGGTTTGAAGCACCGCGTGGGTCCACCCCCTCCATCCCCCCCGCCTCCCCTCCCCCTGCCACCACCTCACCTGCTCCACTGGTCATCACTGAGCATGAGGTTCGGAGGCTCTTCAAAGGTCAGAACACCAGGAAAGCGTGTGGGCCGGACATGGTGTCACCTGCTACCCTCAAGCACTGTGCCAGCGAGCTGGCTCCAGTGTTTACGGACATTTTTAATCAGTCTCTCAATTTATGCCGTGTCCCTGTATGCTTCAAATCTGCTGTCATCATTCCAGTGCCGAAAAAGCCCAAGATCACCTGCTTAAATGATTACAGACCGGTCGCCCTCACCTCTGTAGTCATGAAAGTATTTGAACGCTTGGTCCTCTCCTATCTCAAAGCATCCACTGACCACCTCATGGACCCCCTCCAATTTGCATACAGACCCAACCGCTCAGTAGACGATGCAATCAACATAGCCCTTCACTATATTCTACAACACCTGGACAATCGGAACACCTATGCAAGGGTCCTGTTTGTGGATTATAGTTCTGCCTTTAACACCATCATTCCCGACCTCCTCCATAGCAAACTGACCCATCTGAACATCCACCCCCTTACCTGCTTATGGATTACAGATTTTCTCACCAACAGGAGACAGTATGTCAGGCTGGGCCCGCATCTGTCACAGCCCCGCACAGTTAACACCGGTGCCCCCCAGGGTTGTGTGCTGTCCCCCCTGCTCTTCTCCCTGTACACCAACGACTGCTCCTCTGGTGACCCGTCTGTCAAGACCATCAAGTATGCAGACGACACCACCATGATAGGTCTCATCAGCAACAACAACGAGTCTGCCTACCGGAGGGAGGTCGGCCATCTAGAGTCCTGGTGTGCAGTCAGCAACCTAGAGCTTAACGTCAACAAGACAGTGGAGGTGATTGTGGACTTCTGAAAAAAGGTTCCGACACATCTTCCACTTGTCATCAACAACTCATCTGTCACTGTAGTAGAGCATTTCAAGTTCCTAGGCACAACCATCACCAACACACTAAAATGGGACAATAACATCACTCAATTAGTGAAGAAAGGTCAGCAGCGCCTGTTCTTCCTCCGGCAGCTGAGAGGACTACAGGTCCGCCCCCCCATCATGGTGCAGTTTTACAGGGCTATCATTGAGAGTGTGCTTACATCCTCTCACTCGGTCTGGTATGACTCTGCCTCTGCCCGCTCTAAGGCCAGGCTCCAAAGAGTCGTACGGGCAGCAGAGCGCATCATCGGCTGCCCCCTTCCCTCCATCAAGGACCTTCACAGCTCCAGATCCCTCAGGAAAGTAATGAAGATCACGGCAGACCCCTCACATCCTGCTAACAGTCTCTTTAACCGTCTCCCCTCTGGACAGCGATACAGGGCCATCATGACCAAAACATCACGTCACCTCAACAGTTTTTTCCCCCAAGCAATAGCCCTCCTAAATAGCTCTCACACACGAACTTTATCGCACTTTATTTAACTTTATTTAACATTATTATTGTTGCACTACCTCCATTCTTATTTATTATTTTGCTCATACTGTCTGGTACTAT